>NC_056746.1:619754215-619834215 GCF_019279795.1 Protopterus annectens | reverse complement strand
GTCTTCGTATTTGGATTATTTTCTTCCCTGGAAATCTCAGCTTTGGAATTATTTTACCTCAGAACAGTTTTTGTGGCTTCAATTGTCTTGGATACATCCAGCTTAAAGACTCCTCCCAGATTCTGCTATCCTGACTTCACACCTCCACTCTGGGTATGGCTGCTAAATCTGACTCCATGGAGACACAGTCAACAAAGGCCAAATTCTCTTCAATGCTCTCACCTGAGAAGGATACCAGTTCAAAAAGACTAAGAACTACTAAACATCCCTCTGAAAATACTAAAGTAAGTAATAAAGATGCAAATGACTCAAAATTTAATTTAGATGAACTAAAATTAGTATTACAACCAATTCAAAGTGCTATTCAAAATTTCTCAGAACAATTTACTGACTTTGGTAAGACTCTAAAGCAAATAAGTGAGAGAATGGATGTTATTGAAAGTAAAAATACTGCTTTAGAAATAAGAACTGATACAGTGGAAAGAGATATTAAAGCTAAAGATAAGATTATTACAGAAATTCAGGCTAAATTGCTGGACTTGGAAGCTAGAAGCCGTAGAAATAACATTATTATCAGAGGTTTGCCAGAATCCTATGAAAACCAAAACTTGTTATCAGTGACAAAACAGATTTTTGAGGCATTTTTAAACTGTGAGGCAACTTCAAAAACTGTAATTATAGAGAGAGCACATAGAGCATTCCGTGCTAGTCAGGATTCTACCTCTCCTCGGATTATATATACTAAGTTATTGAATTTTCAAGACACTTTTCAGATTCTAGAAGCAGCAAAATCCAAAAAACAGTTTGTCTGGAAAAACCATAAACTGTCATTTCACAGGATCTTCCTCAACAAATAAAAATGAAAAGACAAAAACTTTCACCTTATTGTGCAGACCTTATTAAAAGAGGGATAAGGTTTAGAATGAGCTATCCGAATACCATGTCTTTTACTTATAATGACAGAAAGTTTACCTTTACAGATCCTAAGGAAGCAAAAGAAATATTCCTAAAAATATTCAAGAAGCTTCCTGATTCTATGTCTTAATAATGCATTCTTTATCAAGCTTTAATTGTGCTAATATTTTTTTTTAGTTAGTATGTTGTGTTTCTAATTGAAAAAGTAACTTAAAATACTTAATTGATTCATAACTGTCTACACATAAACAGTCAATTAAGCTTTTAATATAGTATGCTCAAGTTCCTTTTATTGTTTATGACAGTTATCACTAGTTTAATATTTTATCATTCTCATAAATTTAGTTGCTGACATTGTGTTCCGTTGTTACAGCACATGAATTAATATGTAAACATGCTGTTATTGCTGAAATTTCTCTTATAACATTTTGGAGGGAATCTATTCACCTCTCGAGACTTTAAAAAGTGTAAGATTGTTCATCTTTGCAGTAACAGACTCTCCGATAGACACACGCGCTTTATGTTGAATCTACGGAGCCTCAGAGTGACGTCATCACTTATACAAGCAATCTGTGCGCATACAGTCATCGGGTATTCTAAACTCAGCGCTTTACAGTTTAAACTAATTGTTGCGCTGTGTACTGTAGAGCAAGTGAAGATTTTATGATATGTGCAGAGTTCTTTCACATGAAATATGCTGTTACAAGCTAAACGGGGATGTTAGATGGTTCATACATTCTGTATGCCTTTAAGAAGCTCCTTGATATGGTCGCAAAGACGGAAACATCCTTACTGTGAATAAATGGTATGGTTCTCTTTAGTTTAAAGTGTATAAATGCAGATTTTCTTAATATTTGATTAATGTGAAACTTAAGGTAAACAGCACAGATGTATTTTACAGGGGTCGTGTCTTCTTAACAAGTGGATTGATCTGTATGTTATTGAATGCAACTGATGAATATGTCTCAATCTATGTGTTTATGCTAACATTTCAGTTCAAAAAATAACTTGTACACTTATTTCATAAAGTGATTATCTTTCAAATGTTTTTTTTAGATGGGTATGACTTATGTTAGTTCAGTATACCTTTCTGTTCTAATATTAAGCCCTTATATTTAAAGTTATTTGATGTTTTTAAATAACACATTTCTGCTTATTGGTTTAATAACTATATGCACTGTCATCTAGATTTATCTTTTGCATTGGGCCTTTTTCTGTAATGGTATCTAGTTAAAACTAAATGGAAAATTTATTCTACTTCTAGATGTCAAATCTGAGGCTTTAAGTTAAATGACAACAGTGAGTACCTGATTCATAGATGGCAGTTCAAATTTGGGACAAAATAATTACAAACTTTTATGGTCTCTAATAGTTAATGTTTTATTTGGAAATAGTGATGTGTGTTGCTTTGTGGTCTCTTATTTTACATGTATTTAGGAATATATGTTCCCTGTGACATGGTAAGGGGTAGTTTTTCTTCTAGTGTGGCAAGTGGGATCAGGAATTTCCTTTGAATGGCTTGTCAGATGTTGGATTTCTTTTGGCTGTTATCCTGGTCATGTATATTGTGCTGTAATAACCCTTGTGATTTAGAGTAGATCTTTATGTCGGAACACTTCTGTTATTGGATCCTGTGTCTTATTGTGATTGTTTAGGGTCTATTGTTTCCTTTTTATTGAAATTCAAAGTGGCGCATTAGGTATATTCATGCTGTATTTTTGTTAAGGAAGTATAGGCTGTCTTTATAGGCTTGTAATTTTAACAATTGTTTGTTTGCAGACATGTAGGAATACGCTTAATCTTTTTATTAGATTTGATTATATTTGATTTAACTTATTCAGATTTACAAAATGGTATTTGATGTTGATTTGGGGTCAGATCTTCCTTTATCTTTTAGTTTAATATGTATTAGTCCTAGTTTATTGTATTATAATTCTAAATATGTTATTCAGTTTAGTTAGATAATAGGCTATACATAATAATTTTAAGTTAATTAATCTAGTTATACTCTGGTAATTCAAACTTATGTTTTAACAAACAATATAATTCATATTACAAATTCCATTTTATCTGCTTATTTAGGCCAAAATTTGCATATGAGATTTGTGAGGAAAAACATTTAAATTTTAGACTTTTCTATATTATAGGAGCCAGTGATTACAAATGTATAGGGATTGAATATGTTGAACGTCTTGAGTTTAGACAGATTTGTAAATATGTTTAGTTGTATTGTGTGGGTTATAGTCCTTTTAATGGCTTTAAATAAAGCGTTTTGTAACAAATTGAAGATTTTGGTAACCAAAAATTCTAATTTTATTCTCTTTTTTCTTGATCTTCCTTCTGTAACAGGGGAATGGTGGGCAGGCACTAGGGTTAGAAAGAAGGAAGTGTATAATTCCATCTTTATTATTTATTTGTGGATACATTTATTGTTGTGATATTATCTAATCAAGACCAGAAGAGATGTATTGTTTTATTGTTTGGTATTAGTTCTATTTTGTTCAGGTTAATATATTATATTTTCATTAATTTAGTATCTAGCCTATATTGCTCTTATGACAAATGGCATAATAGTTGAGTCCTGGAATGTTAGAGGAATTCAAAACAAAGCTAAAAAATCCTTATTATTCCATTTGATATTTAAATCACAAGCCAATATTTGTTTTATTCAAGAGACACATATTCCTCGTGATATTTGGGACAAGGAAAGGAATAAAAAATGGATCAAGAAGATAGTAGCTTCCGGGGATTCTTCTAATTCTAGGGGAGTGGCCATAATTATTAAACATAAATTCTCAGGGACTATAATTGATGAGAAAAGTGACAATGAAGGTAGATGGTGTCTTTTTACAGCTACTTTTCATAATCTGGATAAACCACTTTTGGTCCTAAATTTATATGGTCCTTGTAATCAACAGCATTCTTTTATCTTAAAAATATATAATATACTCACATCTTATAAGGATCATTATATTATAGTAGGAGGGGATTGGAATGCAGTCATAAACCCAGAAATTGACCGATCTAGCTGTCCCACTTCTTATAATTACCAAGCATCTTTGGCCCTCGAAGATTTAATTTTGGAATATAATTTTATTGACCCACTGCATTTTACAAAAATCTCAAATAAGAAAGAAATTTATACATATTATTCAAAATGGTATCGCTCTTGGTCTAGATTGGATTTTTTTCTGGTTTCCAATTTTCTTTCAAAATTTATATTGGATTTTTATACTGAACCCAGATTCTTTATGGACCACTCAAGAATTGTACTAAATTTAAACATTATTCATAATGATAAAAACAATACTCACAAAAACAATTGGTCGCTAAACAATAATTTACTCTTAAATAATGATATATGTAAACAGTGTTCTGATATAATTCAGGAAATGGAGCATGATCTGGATTTAACAGATATTCCCTATGACGTTCAATGGGTTGCTTGTAAGGTGAGATTAAGAGGATTGTTTATCGGTAAATCTGCATACCTTAAAAACAATATAATAAAAAAGAAGTTTTTCTAAAGTCTAGAATCCAGTATCTCGAAAATCAATTTAGACTAAATCAAGATAATGTTCTCGAAAAGCAAATCATAGACTACCAAAAAGAACTAATTTTGTTACATCAGAATAACCTCTCTATAGTAGATCAAAGATTACTAGCTACTTATTCAGAATGGGCTCAAGTTCCGTCTAAAATCTTAGCCAGAATAATTAAAAATAACTTCGATAGACCTAAAATTTCATCTTTATTACACAAAAATAAATTATATAATACAGATAAGGAAATTTTACATCTTTTTACCTTACTCTATACAGAGTTATACTCTAATTCATCCAATTCGTTGATTAACAATCATATAAATAGTTTTCTAAGCTCTTTAAAATTTCCTAAATTAAATGAAAATCAAAAAAATTTACTTTCTGCTCCTCTTACTTTTCAAGAAATTTCAGATTCAATAGATAGACTTAAATCGGGTAAATCTCCTGGTCCAGATGGGTTTACACCAGAAATTTTTAAATCCTTTAAGTCGATAATTGTTCCTTTTCTCTTTAAAGTATATAACTACATTAAAATTGAGGACATATCTGATCTTTACTGGAACAGGTCTAAAACAATATTAATTCTGAAAAATAATAAAGAGAAAACTAACCCCTCAAATTACAGGCCTATTTCTTTAATCAATATAGACATAAAGATTTTATCATCAATTTTGGCCAACAGATTAAAACAGGTCTTACCCTCAATTATTTCTCAAGACCAAACAGGCTTTATGTTTCATAAACATGCATGGGATAATACCCTAACTCTGGAATCTATTATTCATCTTTTAAAAAATGACTCTAACCCAATATATGCATTGATTCTTGATGCATCAAATGCGTTTGATAGAGTATGTTGGGATTTTCTCTTTCAAACTATGACATGCTTTAATTTCCCCATATCCTTTACAAATTTAATAAAAACATTATATAAGGATATGTATACTAGTCTGTATATTAATGGTTACACGTCTTCCCCTATAAAGATTACCAGAGGTACAAGGCAAGGTTGCCCCTTGTCCCCTTTTCTTTTTAATATATACTTGGAACCATTGCTGCTATATATTACTCAAAACACCTTTCATAATATTCCAAGGATCTTTAACACAAATATTTTTTTTCTGCATTTGCTGATGATCTAGTAATATATTTCCAAACTCCATTATCTGACCTTAGTAAAATAACAAACTCTATTGAACGTTTCTCTCTTGCTTCAAATTATCTTATAAATACTTCAAAAACTCATATTCTTCCTTTAAATCACAAGGTTCATAAATTGTATTTGTTTTCTGATTCACAAATCCAGATTACTTTTGGTGTGAAATATTTGGGAATTAACATGGAGCACAATAATCACTCCTCATTTCAAAACAACATGAGTAAAATATTGAAATCTATAATGTTTGACATGAATAGATGGGAACAGCTAAATCTGTCACTTTTATCAAAAGCTGCAATAATTAAAATGAATATTCTTCCAAAATTTATATATCAATTCAATTCTTCGGATCAGATAATTCCCAAATCTTTTTTCGAGAAGGTAAATAAAGAATTAGCAAAATTTATGTGGTTTCCCAAATCGGTTAGGATCTCCTATTCTAGATTGTCAATTACTAAAGATAAGGGAGGCTTGGGATTACCAAATTTTTACCTATATTATCTAATTGTTTCAGCAAATAAGCTATTAACTATATCTAACTTTAATAGTAGTAAAGGTATCCAGTACCCAATATGGGTTAGGTTGTGGTATCATTATATTTTATCTAAAAATATAAATCCGGAGGCCATCCCTTTTATTTATTTAAACATGAAGAGCACCTGTAAAATTTCGACCCTTCTTAAACACAAGATTACTGCTTTTCAGAATTTATTAAAAATCTGCAATCTTGATAAGTTTTTTCACCTCTTTCAACCACTTCATTTAAATCCGAACATAATGTTAGATAACTCTCCATTTAATCTAACAAATTATCCTCTTATTAAAAAGTTAAAAGTTTGGGACATCTTGAAATATAAAGACTTGTCACTAGCAAATTTACGTAAGATTCTAAAAGTTAGTTGGAAATACACTACAGTTTTACGTCAAATAAGAGAGGTAATTATGATAAAGTTTGATTTCATAAAGCCTACAGAACTTGATCTTAATAATTTAAAAATGATAATTAAAACATTATCGTCATCAGTGAAAATGTTATCAAAGTCCTATAAACTGATAAACAAATTAACATTAGACCAGAACTGTCTTTTCTCAAATACCTGGTTGAATCATAATTCTCGAATAACTGAGAATCAAAAACTTCTAGCAATCAGAAACACCAGAGAATTTACTCCATTTAAGAAATTGATCTACACACAATTAATGATTAGCAATAACGCTTATCATACTCCATATAAATTAAATAAATTTAATGCCAGTAAATCTCCATCGTGCACATGTTGTTCCTTTCCCCAAGCTGACCTTTTACATATCCTGTGGTATTGTCATTTTTCTCATAAACTTTGGACCTCTTTGAAGGTAAGACTGCAGAGAATGGGGTATCATAAATCTACGCTGTCCTGGGAATTTGCTATACTTCATATACTGTTAGTTCATCTTTCCAAACTGGATACTCACGCACTTATTTTTATTTGTTCGCTTATAAAACTTTATATTACTCAAAACTGGCTTGATCGTACTAAATTAAACTGGGATACTTTTCAAAAAATGGCTTACCTATATATTGATGCACAAAAAAACTTGGTTAAGAGTCCAATAAAAATGATTTTAAAAAATAGAGTGTTGGGGAAGGTTTTAAGTATTATAAACAATTAATACCTTCTAGAGTTTTTTTTTCTTCTCTTTTTTCCTGGTCTTGATTATTAGCTCTTTTATTTTGTTAACCATACTTTATTTACATAAATGTGTATAATGTCTAAATTTACCACTGATTTTATGGTTACCGATTGTACATAGTGTATATATTGGGATTTGTTATTTAATGTTCTTTTTTAACTCCAACAAGAGTTGCATTTTGTTTTATCAAATTGTTAATCTTTACACAATTCCTAAATGTAATGTTTATAAATCAATAAAAAGTTTTTTGAGAAAAAAAAAAACATGGCCAGGGAATAGTGGTTGCTAAGGGGGGAGGCTCAGTGTCAGACCTGTAACTATGCATCAGCAGGCAATCCTATGCAAATGAGGGGAATTATACTGAATCCCAGATTTCCACTTCATGCTAGTCAGCACCCAACAGTGTAAGAGCAAAAATAGCTTTGTGCAAGACTCGGAATTAGCTGACATCATAGGGGCTGTGTCAGGCATACTGTAAGTGGATTGGAGCCCTGTGGCTCGGGTTTGCCTTTAGCTTAACAGAGCTAAGCAAGCGGGTATGTCTGAGGCTGCCTAGCACTCTTTACCTTACCTAAGTGGGTGTGCGCGTTTTAAAGGGAAAATAAAAAAAGTAAACCAGGAAATAGGAGCTCTGTGCACATTTGAGCACTGTATTTACATGGCACACCCCCGAGCTTAACCAGGAAGGCAATGGGAAGGGAAAACAGCAATAGGAAGGTAATCTATGAGAACTAGCATAGCTGACAGGTGAAATGTATCAGAATCAGCCAATTACACAGGCAGCAGCCCAGCCCAGCCCAGAACACTACTATAAACTATGCAAACACCTTGCCCTCTGTTTTTTCCCACATACTCTACACCACCGGTGTATACAAGTGGGAGAATTTTAACAAACACAAACAACAAAATGATAGGGGCTGCAATAGCTATCATACATCAACATGTGGAAGAGGCTGAGGGTGGTGAAGATGAGAATTCTGTCGACCAACCCACAGCGAGGAGACGGAGAAGAGTGTACAGACCCAGGATAACCTACTAGGGGCTACATGAAGTGGAGATAGTGGAGCACTATAGGGTGGACAGGGACCTCCTACAGCAAATTGTTGAGCTTTGCCGGCCACACCTCACACACAGAACTAACAGAGGGGAACTCATTGCAGTGTGTACCAAGGTATGTGTAGGCCTAAGAATACCAGCTACAGGTACCTTCCAAAGGCCAACTGGAGATATCATGGGGATCTCACAGGCATCAGCATCCAGGGTACTCCACCAGTTCCTGGATGCCATGTCAGCACATGCTGGTGAGCATGTATATTTTCCTAACACCCATGAGGCATTGGCCATTAATATGCATCTCTTCCAGCAAATAGCAGGATACCCTGAGGTAGTGGGTGCTATAGACTGCACGCACATATGCATCAAAGCACCACCCAGTGAGCAGGGTATGGTCTACATTAACCACAAGGGCTCCCCCTCCATTAACTTTCAGGTCGTGTGCGATGCCCAAGGCATAATAATGAATGTGTGTTTTGGCTGCCCTGGAAGCTATCATGATTCCCACATCTGGCATCTGATGCAGCTATACCAGAGGCTTGCCAGTGGGGACTTTCCTTATGGTCACCTAGTTCAGGTTGCTGGTTATGCACTGGAGCCATGGCTGATGGCACCCATCAGAAATGCACATCCACCTGAACAAGAACTCCATAATGAGCCACACGCACAGACCAGAGGTGTAAAAGAGCATGTGTTTGGGATGCTGAAGTCATGGTTCTGGTGCCTGGACACATCCGGTGGAGCCTTGTAGTACTCTCCAGCTATATGTTTTCAAATTGTCATCATATGTGCCATGCTACATGATATGATCCTGTGGAAACAGCTGCAGCAGGAACAGCATGGGGCAGGGTCACACAGCCCCCCTACCATTGCCAAGGCCTGCACAGGCACAGAGTGACTCGGAGGAGGAACAATCTGAGCCCGCCCCAGTAGGCAGAAGAAGGCATGCTCAGTATGCCCTGGCCTTGGCAAAGATGCAACGCATAGCACATACACTGACACAGGAGGGACCAAGGGAATGACACCACTCTCTGACTCGCACATACAGTAAAAGGGATGACAAACATGACACTACCTGTGCTCAGCCATGTATAGGGAGTGTACTATGTGCATCCAACATAGGCAGCCCTCCAGCACCATCATCAGTACTGGCACACCCACAAGGTAAGTCACTCCTTACCAATTGCTGAATGGAGTAGTATGTGTTGTTGCTTGTATCTATGGTATGGATGTGAGCATGTAAGGGAATTGGGTGGCTGAATGGGATGCCAGCAGATAGTAGACACCTATAGCGGCACCATGAGATCTGTAACAAATTCTGGTGTCACCATCGTAGCCAGTACTACATGTGTACATGGCAACAAAACCCACTGCAGGAAATGTGCTGGGCCACACATGTGTCCATATGACACACACATGCCAGTCAGGGAGGTTCACATACCCAACAACAGTCTCAGCCAGTAGGACAGGTGTAGACAAAAACAAACAAAGGCTGTGCTAAGGCCTCTGAATGATGGCTATGGGTAACCTCCCCCCCAGGCCTACACAGACAGACTACAGCAGGTCAGGCAGTGGGATGTTAGTTCTGGAGGGTAGGAAGTCAGAAACTGATATGTAGGTCAAGCAAACCTAATAGCTGTAGTACACTGATATGCCTCTAGTCAGCATGATAGGTTAGAATACAGAATGAAATGGAGTACCTGACATACCAGTACAGTCATAGCAAATGTGTACAAGTGTCAGGTGTGCCCCCCAATCCTATGTAGAAATGTAGAAACAGTCAGGTGTGCCCCCCAATCCTATGCAGAAATGTAGAAACAGTCAGGTGTTCCCCACCCCCAATCCTATGTAGAAATGTAGTAACAGTCTGTTGTGCCCCCTCCAGTCTGATGTAGACACATTGTAATAGTCAGGTGGGCCCCCCATTTCTAAGTACAAATGTAGTATCAGTCAGCTGTGCCCCCCAATCCTATGTAGAACTGTAGAAACAGTCAGGTGTGCCCCCCAATCCTAAGAAGAAATGTAGTAACAATCAGGTGTGCCCCACAATCCTATTTAGAAATGTAGTAACAGCCTGGTGTGCCCCCCCAATCCAATGTAGACACGTTGTAACAGTCAGGTGTGCCCCCCAATCCTATGTAGAAATATAGCAACACTCAGGTGTGCCCCCCCTCCAATCTGATGTAGACATGTAGTAACATGTATGTGTAGGTATAATACCAGTGGAGCACAGATGACCTGAGGTGGCCAAGGTAGCAGGATAGATTGTAGCATTTGTTCAATAAGCAGGCATCCGTGTGTTAGGTTGGTGTGTGTTTCATATTGTGTGAGAGTGGTCAGTATGCATACATGTTGAGGTTTGACCTGGTAGCCATTGCCCACTACTGCTGATGACAGGGCCAAGTCCTCACAACTGCAGTGCCAAAGACAATGCTCCCCAGGATAACACATGTTAGCAGTAAGCCATTGTAAATGTATGGTGGTAATATGTTTCACCATCTGAAAGATGGACATGGCATGACTGTTGGGCTAGATATACAAGCAGTACACAGGGAAAAGTACCCCAGACATACTGTATATAATGTGTAACCATGAAATGGACACACCCTTGGAATTGTACATACAGGTATGCATCACATTATCTGAGCTTGTAGGAGTGAACACCGATGACGTCTGGTTGAAAACTTGCAGATCACAAAGGTGATAGGACTGATGTACTGGTAAACGGCTGATGTCCCTGCACAAGCTAGCAAAACTGGAATGTCCCATGCATATCTGTGAGTCAGATGCAAGTAGTGTCTATAGCACACATGCACCCAGCTCACCCAAACACCACCCACAGGTACCTCTGTGGTCTTATCCCTGCTGTTGGGAATGGGTACAATATGACCTCCATCACGAAAAAAATGGTGGTACTGTATAAGCACTATATGAACAATCCAACACTATTCACGCCAAATCTTTTAATGCAAAGCTTTCGGGTTAACCACCCTTCATCAGTACATAAACAAAGGGAACTCTCTCATCACTTAAAGTAACCAAGTAAAATCACATACCTCAGCCAGCCTATCATCCTAATTACTAATTAAACTTTAAAGGAAAAGTAGGTTTAATATATACAGTTACATTTCTAGGACTTTACATTCACCATTAACACATGTTATTAAAACATAACACACATATTTTTTAAAAATTAATTCAAACTACCTCATATTAAATATTCTCTCTTTGTTTTTTTACTAAAATTGGTTTAAAACTAACTGCATTATTAAGGCCAGGTTTCACATCTGCCTGAAGTCTAACAATCCATTCATATTCCTTTAGTTCTAGTACGTTATTCATATCACCCCCCAAAACCAATTTTAGTAAAAAAACAGAGAAAATATTTAATATGGGGTAGTTTGAATTAATTTTTAAAAAATATGTGTGTCATGTTTTAATAACATATGTTAATGGTGAATGTAAAGTCCTAGAAATGTAACTGTATATATTAAAACTACTTTTCCTTTAAAGTTTAATTAGTAATTAGGATGATAAGCTGGCTGAGGCATGTGATTTTACTTGGTTCCCTTTTTAAGTGATGAGAGAGTTCACTTTTTTATGTACTGATGAAGGGTGGTTAACCCGAAAGCTTTGCATTAAAAGAGTTGGCGTGAATAGTGTTGGATTGTACAATATGACCTCCATCTGTCCCTTGCTGTAAGCAGCACCCTGCCAGCATCCACGCCACCTGATCAATACTGATAGATAGTATTGGCATGAACACATAGCACACTTACCCTGTCATCCCAGGAGAATATACTGTATGGCAGTCTGGGACTGTAGGACTGACAGAATGCAACAGCCTGCTACAGCTGGCCTGCATCACCACCAAATGCCCTACAGGCCTCTGCCAAAGGCCTGTGCCTCACCCGTACTGCCAATGTATGTTATGTCATGAACACCCAAATAACAACATAACACACTCCACATAAGCCATATGCAAGGTCATGTGGACAAACCACAGTAACATGTCCACCATGTCCCACTGCATGAACTGTGAACCAACACCAAAACACAGCTGTTATGAGGTGATAACTATAGGGAAAGTATCAGAGAATGTATGCATAATGTATGGAAGAGGATAGAATAATGGAGGGCGGGAGCATGGGCAGCATGGAATGTGCAAACTCTGACACACAGGCCTGTCCACATACTATCCCTGGCTGCAAATGCAAACATGGGTGGCTATAAACATGCCCGTACACCACAATAGGGGTAATGTCCTGACTTATGACCCCTACCTATGGGTAACCTGTGTGAATCTGTACAGCTGTGAGGTATTGCCACAGCAATATAAGGCCATACTATCATGTCAATGGATGTACAAGTATGGGATCCTCTGCCATCACTGTACCAAGGTGCTGAATTGGATACACAGACCCAACAGCAAGTGTCTGCAGCTGCCCCTCCAGAATGGCATAACTTTCCATGAATATGTAGACATTTGACCACAATACTGGACACAGCTGCTTTCACCTTGTGTTCCCCAGGACATCACTGCAAACAAAAATGTCAACCTGACAGTACTTGGAGACTTAAAACATCACAGTGTATAACAGTACACATGTCTGAATATCTCTGCTAACACCAGTACCATGTAGCAGAAGCAGCACAGACACAATCACCTACAGTGCACACTATCCCTTGCACAATTTGACCCCATATTGCCAACTGATCTACAGATATCCTGCAGAAACAGTTTGCTAGCTGTAGGTGTAGAACACAAAGGTCTGCACTGGAGTACAAACTACCTGGAATGGATCCACACATTCTATACAGAAGGCCAGACTAGGCATGCTCACACACTTAGAGAAATGAAGGCAATGTCAGACAACAACATACTGAAACCTGAAAGGTCATACTGGGCATGCTCACACACTTAAACAAATGAAGCCCATGTCTGCCAACAACAGTGGACCATACATATCTGATAGTTTCAGATGTAAGTGCATACACACCTCACTATGCACCAGTCATGCTTTGCACACACATTGGATAGGAATACACACATATATCCGAGGACAACACACTATAATATGCCAAATGTACACATACATAGGTGTGTAGAAGAGAGTGACAGTGACAAAGAGCCTTCCATCATGAGGCCTGTCCCACCCAGCACATAGCCAAATAGCTACAACCACATGATGTGTAAATGTCACTCACTGTAGAAATTAGCCACTGGTATCCCTCAGCAATACAGATTATGTGGTGCAAGTGCTAGCTGTGCAATATGACTGTACAAGGCAGTTGTCATCTAGCAGTTGTATACATGCACCTGCAAAATGTAAGCCTGTGTGTGCCTGAGTGTGGTGTATCTACCTCTAAATGAATGGGTTATGGCCCATGCACACACACTGCCTTCCCCATACCCCTACTATGACAAGCCTGCTGATGCCATTCCCAGTGAAATACACCTTTGAGAAAGGAGTAGCCCAGTAATCTCTGTGGTGCATCCTCTGTGTAATGCTGTAATGTGATAAACTAGTTAGGTAGAAGTTCTAATCCCAGACATGGCAACTGTGTGTTTGTGTGTGTGTCTCTCTCTGTGTAGGGAGCAATGCTTTTTAGGCTAGTCACACTCACTACTTTTCAAATTCCTTACTTTGGCAAGCCTGCTGATATCATTCACTTTGAAATACGCCTTTGGGAATGGAGTAGTCCAGTAATCTTTGTGGTGCGTCTTGTAACTGCATTACATCCAAGTGACGCCTCCAGGTGTATCTGCAGTTAACTCCTACTGATGCCTTTAGGCATCAAATATTACTTGTTCATATTTGCATAAATAATTCCAAAACAATGCTATGTACAAGGTTTTAAAAGATTTCATCTTAAAGCTTACACAACAGCAAACTCAACTACATTAATATTTGACCTCTGTCTAGTGCAGCACAATAGATATTAACTGTTATTTATATCATATTCATTTATATAGATACAATTTTTACATTTTTCTAAATATCTGAAAAGCCATGTAATGCAGGCAGAACTCCTTAGCCTCATATGAAAGCTCTCAGCTAGATAAACAAAATGCTGCTAACAGTATGTGTATAACTTGAGTGGTTGCTGAGATGTTAGTTGTTTACAAAATATTACAAATGCAATTGTTACTGTATTTACTGTGACTTATAAAATTCAGTTTAAGACCTAGAACCTTAAGAATACTACCACTATAAAAATAGTTTGTGCTGAACAGTTTGCCATTTACACTTCCTTCATAATCCCTATGCCTATGGTTCCAGAGATATGAACATTTGTTTGAAATGTGAGGACGTAATTTGATTTTGTCAAAAAGCTTTAGCTCTGCCTATTGAAAGATACAGTGCAAACTTCCTGAGATCCAATGGAGTGAATGAGTTAATGCTGTAGTGTGATAAACTAGTTAGGTAGGAGTTCTAATCCCGGACATGGCTAGTGTGTGTGTGTGTGTGTGTGTGTGTGTGTGTGTGTGTGTGTGTGTGTGTGTGTGTGTGTGTGTGTGTGTGTGTGTGTGTGTGTGTGTGTGTGTGTGTGTGTGTCTGTGTAAGGAGCAATGCATTTTAGGCTAGTCACACTCACTACATTTCAATCAAATGCCCTACTTTGGCAAGCCTGCTGATATCATTCAGTTTGAAATACACCTTTGGGAAAGGGGTAGCCCAGTAATCTCCATAGCACATCATGTGACTGCATAATGCTGTAGTGTGATAAACTATTTAGGCATGAGTTCTAATCCCAGATATGGCAACTGTGTGTGTGTGTGTGTGTGTGTCTGTCTGTGTAAAGAGCAATGTTTTTTAGGCTAGTCACACTCACTATTTTTCAAGTGCCTTACTTTGGCAAGCCTGTTGATGTTATTCACTTTGAAATACACCTTTGGGAAAGGAGTAGCCCAGTAATCTCCATGGTGCAGCCTATAACTGTGTAATGCTGTAGTGTGATATAGCACTTTGGTAGGGGTTCTATTCCCAGACATGGCAAGTGTGGATGTTTGTGTGTGTTTCTTTGTCTGTATAAGGTGCAATGCTTTTGAGGCTATTCACAGTCACTACAACCTCTATTGAACTTCTTTGGCAAGCCTGTTGATGTCATTCCCAGTGAGATACACTTTCGGGGAAGGAGTACTCCAGTAATTTCTGTGGTGCGTCCTATAACAGCGTACTGCTGTAGTGTGATATAGTACTTTGGTAGGGGTTCTATTCACAGATGTGGATGTGTGTGTGTTTCTTTCTCTGTGCAGGGTGTAATGATTTTGAGGCCATTCGCAGTCACTACAACCTCCACTGACCTTCTTTGGCAAGCCTGCTGATGTCATTCCCAGTGAAATACACCTTTGAGGATAAAGTACTCCAGTAACCCCTGTGGTGTGTCCTATACCAGTGGAATGCTGTAGTGTGATATAGTACTTTGGTAGGGGTTCTATTCCCAGACATGGCAAGTGTGGATGTTTGTGTGTGTGTTTCTTTGTCTGTGTAGGGTGCAATGCTTTTGAGGCCATTCACAGTCACTACAACCTCCATTGACCTTCTTTGGCAAGTCTGCTGATATCATTACCAGTGAAATACACATTTGGGGAAAGAGTACTCCATTAATCTCCATGGCACATTCTATAACTGCATAATGCTGTAGTGTGATAAACTAGTTAGGTAGGAGTTCTAATCCCAGGCATGGCAAGTGTGTGTTTTTGTCATTCATATCCTGTGTGGAGGTGGCTCTGAGTGTGTAACAACTGGACTCATTGTGGGGTGGAGTTTCCAAACTTCTTATATGGTGGCTCTATTATATGTCACAATGTCCACCTTACAAGGATAACAGATGCGAAATAGCCGAGAGGCTGGGGTGCCAATCCATACCCCTACATGTGACATCAAGGCCTGGCAAACAAAGTCAGCAACCCTTGTATTACCCAGAGAACAATCTCAACCCATGTCTTATACACAAACACACTTGCCTAGGCAACAACCCCTATGTTAGTAGTACCCTGCATATTGCCCACAGATAGTAACTGTGGTGTGATTGCAGTGGACTACAGAGGGCATGGCACCCTGCCCATCAGTACAATAAGCACATACATGCAGACAGTGCACCTTCACTATGTTCCCCACTGGATGCCTGCAACACCTGAGGTGCCACCAAATGTGATCCACAAAGGACATACCATGCCTTAAACACATGCCCTGTATGGACAAATACCACTGACACCAGGGAATACCTGTATCATGCTATCAATTTAAGTGCAAGGTCAACCTGCTGACCATTACCAGTTCCCTCCATATGAGGCCAGGACTGGTGATGATAACAATCTGTGTACACAGCATGGGCCAGACACCCCAGGTACAGTTCCACATGACAGTGTACATGCATGTGGGATGTGTGCACATCCCAGACACCATCCATGTCATGCACTAAGAACACATACATGACAAGCATTGCACAGCAATGGCCACACACAATAGTTAGCCAGGTGACTAGATGGTGAATACAATACCTACCTGTGTGGGCCAATCCAGACTATTACACCCCTGACCCACACTGCAGACCATTGTCATGTGGCCTGATGCCAAGGTATACCCTTCACCTAGCCTTGTATAGCCTTCTGACACAGCCAACCACTAAACATCCATGAAGCAATGCACCCATGCATGTCAGTACTGGCACCCTGTGTCTGTATGTATGGTGTATGATGCTTTCAATCACATTAACATTTACTACAACTCTTATTGGCGTACTGAAACATGCTGTTTGATGTCAGACACCTTCACATACCCTTTGCCCATATAACCTCCGGATAACCTCTGTGGTGCATGTGATACCTACGCATTACTGTATTGTGGCAAACTAACTAGTTAGAAAGTGCATTCCTGACCCTGCCAAGTGTGTCAATGTGTGTGAGTCCCTGAGAGAGTGTGATTGTGTTGATGCTGACACCTGTTTATGTGAACAGGCATGTGTACTGTACCTACTGTATCACTACCATATCACTGTTGCAGATGTCACTCACCATCACATATGCATTTGGACAGTTCCTAACATGTAATCTATGTGGTGCATGCAGCAACTGCATATACATGTGATAGCAATACATAGTCAGTCAGGGGTTTGAAACATTGTACTGGTAGGTGTGTGACACAAATATGTTTAGGTTTTACTCTCCCACCCCCTCCCTGACTTACTTTGTCTCTGTCTGTCTCTCTCACTCCCTCTCTGGTGGATGTGGAGAACTACACCTGCTTTGCTTAGGCAGCAGCTTGTGTCTTGTCAGTGATGCTCATGATCAGCTGATGGCCTCTGCATGAATTGCAGCCTTCCTCTAGCTGATTGCATGTGGAACAGCTATGGTAACATTCCCATAGCCAATTGCATGGAAACACACTCCAATATCTAGGAACATCAGCTTTAAGTGGGTTTGCGTGGGCTTGCATGAAGCTAAGCATTGCTAACATACGGTTAAACGTATGTGTGCTTACACCATGTGGGCATCACTTACCAGTGCACAAATTTGCTTAACTGTTAAACTGGAGCAATAAATGAATTGAAGCAATCAGCATGGGTGGCTTGAACTACCCAGCCTAATCCAGTATAACCAACTGATTATGGCCTATAAAATCCTCTATAATCCGGACAATACTCCTGCACTTAAAAATATTATCACCCCCTATAACAATCCTAGACCACTTCAATCCTCTAACAAACTACTAATTCAGACTAGCAAAATTAATAACACAGCTGGTGACTCTCTCTTTGCAAACTCTGTAAGTAGATCCTGGAACTCTCTTCCAGCTGATATTACCTTACTTTCCACCTTAGGTCAATTTAAAACTAGACTCAGACAACATTTGTCACTTAACTGGTTATGTCAATGTATCAAGCCTAGCTAACTCTCTCTAGAATGTGTAAAAATCTGTTAACCAGCTTACTGTGTAATTTAATTTAATCCTGACTTATGCCTGGGATTAACTCTAACCTGTGGAACTTGTTTAACTTACTTACTTACTTATGTAATCTCTGTAAATAGTCTGTTTGTAATATGTAATGCTGGTATTATGTAATGCTGTATCTGCTTACCCTTGGAGCTTTTCTCCCAGGGCCTCCACTGAAAATGGACATGCATCCAGTCAGACTATCCCGGTCAACAAATGTAAAATAAAAATAAATTAATAAAATAAATGTTGATACCTGCTAAGCATGGCTTAGCCCTGGTAACTAGTTTTCACCACCCAGTCTGATAACATAGCAGGGTAATGACATCTGTAATAAGTGTAGGTAATGCCATGTACTATACATGCACCTATGTGCTGTCATTACAGTACCAAGGGGTGTGATTGTCATGTGTGGGACACACAAGTATATGAGACCTGTACAGCACTGTTATCCATGTGAATGTGTGACATACAGGGGTAGTAACCCAGGGTACGTACTGTCACATTGGCATGTAGTGTATTATAATGGTACTACTGTTGACAGTGCTTTCCCAGGCAAGAATAGAGTGCTAAATGTAGTACTGACAACAAGTACACCTGCAAGCATAGCTGGACTCTGAGGCCTCCCTGTTGTGTTCCTGGTGTGTGAGCTGTGTCACAGCATATATATATATATATATATATATATATATATATATATATATATATATATATATATATATATATATATATATATATATGTATATATATCCCCTACTGGATAATGATCCAACATGTGGAATGTAACTGTAGACTACTGTCAGTACAGCACATGTTAGTGAGGGCTTCCAACATGCAGTTATGGCATACATATTGTTGTCAAACATCTACCTGTCGATGCATACATCCTACTGCATAGCTACTTGTCAAGCTGATGACTGTCAGTCCCTGTACAGATGCGCAGATGGCAGGTATCCAGCTGGGATATGTACAGGCAACCTATGCTTGACTGACACTGACATGTCTGCCCAGCTGTGTAATAACTGGAAAATATAGGAGACAACACCCTGTATGCACCACATGCCACGGGTACCTCCACTACACTACCACAGCCAACAGAACATGCTTGGGTACAGGTCTCCATCACAGACACTAACCATGTGTTGTAATAAATGTTGCATACATGTCAACTGGATCACCTCAGTGGCCATGTGCAGGAGGCAGCCAGAGGATTGTCTGATGCATGTCACTCTCACCTTGAAGGTCACCATAGTGGTGCCTGTTGATAGATTACCTGCTGATGCATGGCAGTTGGCATGATACCACTGTACACACATCCCCTTCACAACCCATCTCTCCATGGACAATAGTCAGGTACACAGCTATGACCCCTTGCAGCAATGCACTCCAGTACTGACACATGTATGTGTGCATTACTGAGGATAGCAGTGTCTGTGTGTTAGTACACCTCTAGTTGAGAATTCCATGAGGGCCTTCACAACCACCATAACACCCATTGCCATAGTCAGTTGTGGCTGCTGCTATATCGGACATTACATGTACCCTGTTACCTCCTCTCCCTACCAGTTACATGAGCCTTGCAGTACCAGCACAACAGTGTTGTACAAATGTATCGATAGGCATGGGATACCCATTGAGTTCTGGCAAGTGCGTGTATGTGTGCATGTCTGTATATCTGTAGGGTACAGCATTCCAAGGCTACATACTCCTATTACAATACACATTGCCAAACAGTAGTACAGATAGTGTTGTTGCTGCTCATATGTGAGGCATGACAATGCAACACCCTACTATGCTTGTGGCATGTGCATTAGATGCATATCCCTGTATTACCACTGTTGGGATATACAATGGGTTGAATCACAGTCATGGGCAATGTGTAATGGTGAGTATGTCAGAGTGTCATCATGGGTTCCAGGGAGTACAATATCCACTGGGGATGTGGGTGCTGTGTACACTGTCATTACACCATGATACACCCGGTATATGTCCCATGTACCGCTTTATGGTGACTACTGTCACCATCAACCATACAGGTAACTGATACCACAATCCAGCCCAGTTATGCATGTGCTGTGTGCAGCCTACCTGTAACACATTGGACACATGGACAAGTTAGCACCGATAGGCCTGGGTCTCTCAGATGTGTGTCTGCCTGTTATGTGTCTGTTAATGTGTATATGATGGTATGTCACACTATGTATTGTCCATATACAACCATTATATCCCCATTAGCATACTGTACATGTCTGGGGATGTTCTGCATGTAACATATAACCTGGAACACACCTCACCCTACACGCTGTGTGGTGTGTGTGCAATGAAAGCCACACAGTTCAGTAGCACTACATACCTAGGTAGGAGTCTAGTCCCAGTGTTGCCAAGTAAGAGTGTGGCTGTCTGTTGATTGGTCTACATCAGGTTGCAGATTATACACGTCCCATCAGGTCACCTGTGCATGTGGCACAGGCAATAACTGTTATACAAACCTGTAACATGTGTTCAACTGTACCCCAGCTATGTCACAGCCATGGTGTCACCACAGTGCCATACCCCTTGTGGAATATGACTGCAGAACATCCTCCTGCTGACACGTGTACACCTACAACACAAATGGATGACATAATGGAGACCACAATCAACCAGTATTACTAACAGCTATAATGCATCATTTCTGGATGGCTACACTACCTGACATGTATGCATTAAACATTACACCTGACAACATGTTACACTGCAGTACTTTGGTACACTGTAGTACAGTCACCGTGTGCATCAGAACCATATTAGCCTGTCCCTGCATCAATGTTATGGATGATAGGGATGTAGCACAGGTATCATAATATGCACAGGGTGTGTTGTTGGTTTGCCAGAGGCCGAGGGTGGACCATACATTTGACACCATGTGTGTGGGTGAGAGGTGTAATGAGTTGAACTGGGCATGCTGATGTGATGTGCGTAGGTATGGGTTGCCCTAGTTGTGTTCATATAGTGTGTGGGTATGCATGCACACAGTTCTGCCATGTGGCTTCCCTATACAGATGTTTATGGACAGCTGCAGACCATACCTGGCAGGGTGTGCAGTTCACCACCTCTGGCCACAACTGAAATTCCCTATTTCCGGGGAAAAGGGTAACCTCAATTGTACCTTAGTACAGAGTTGCTGGAACCATTTGGGGGCGGGCCGGACCATGTATGGTGCGGGTGTGGGGGACACCCCCTGCAGTTTGGGGTTGGTTGCCAAAGGGGTTTGGCTACATTCCATTTTGAAAGTTTTGGGTTGCTGGCCTTTTGAAAAACCCCCCAATTGCCCCCAAAGTGTTAAAACCTTTTGTTTGGGGTTTTTAACAGTGGGGCCCAACTGAATTCAGTTATTTCCTGCCACACCCCCCTTTTAAAATAAAACCCCAGGTTTAAGGTCATTCCCCTCCTTTTCCCCGGTTGGAAAGGGTCCCAGGGGGGGTTGTCATGGCGTGTGGGTTGACCCACCCTGCGTGTTTTACTGCCCCCCCCCAAAAGTTTGCTGCACCTTGTGTCCGGGTGGGGTGGGCTGGGCAATGCCAACTCCAGCCCCACACTCCCTATTTCCCTGGGGTTTGGCTATCCTTTTACCAGACACATGGGCAGGGATCCAATTTCGGCATGCCCCCAACCGGTGCCCTTCTTCCAGGGTAGGGGGTATGAAGGCACGAAAGTCGGGGGGGGTGGCAAAGGGGGGTTCTATTTTTTTTTCCCCCCCCCAACGGGCCTTTACATTTTTTTTGGGATGGACCCCAAACATGAGCACGGGCCCTGCCAGGGGGTTGAAAACAAAAACTTTGGACAAACAAAAATTACACACCCACCCAACCAACCCACCCCCCAAAAACCCCCCCAAAAAAAAACCCCCAAACTTTTTAAAATGCCCTGAAAACCCGACCCAAATTTTTCCCCACCTCATAAACCTTGGTCATACACCTTTAATCCATCAAAAACTTCCCTTGCCAACGTGAAAACAAAACCTTTACCCTTACACCTTGCCTAGTGGGGGGACACCCCACCCACACACCCACCCACACACATCCCCTATATTAGGGGCATTTTCCCCCAAAAAAATTCCCAGGGGCATTGTATTTTTATACACCAAATCCTAAATAACCCTATCATTCAATGAAAAGGATCCCCCCCCGGGTTTGTTATAATTCCCCTGACTGAGGGAAGGGGGGTTTCAGCTCCTGCTGTAAATTTGGGGTACCCTGTGTTTCCCCCAATCATGCCTTAAGCCTATTATTTCTTCCTTATTACATATGAAAAATTTTTTTTTAGTCCAGCCATTTGCTATCCCAAAGGAAACTGTTATGAAAAACCCCCGGCTAGGAACCCCCAAAAAATGATGCCAAAAAAACCCCCCCCCCCCCAAAAAAAAACCTTTTTTTTCCTCCCAATTCCCAGAAAAAATAACCACACCAACAACAAAAAAACCCAAAAACCCAAACCAACCAAAAACCCCAAAAAAACCCCCCAAAACCAATTTGCAAGGAAAAAAAACCCCCCCCCATCCAAACACAAACTAGGGAAACCTCATCACAAGTAACCCACAGCAAATAAAAACAGGGCGGGAAAAAACCCCCCCCAACCCACCCCCCCAAACAAAAAACCACCGTTTGCCCCCGATGTACCCACCCCTCCATGTAAAACCCCTTTGCTAAATTGAACTTGCATTTAGCTTAAAAACCCCCCTTTTTTTTTAAACAATATGGGTGATATGGGGCGTGTTTTTTGTAAATGCCCTTTTTTCAGACTAACATGGGGAAATGTTGACCTCAATACTTTACAAAAAACCCCAACCATAGTGTACCCCCTTATTAATTGCCCCACCCCTTTTTTGTCCCACATCGATATATTAACAGTCATGGTGAAGGGCTATGCCCTTACATTCACATCAGTGCGGGAAGGGATTAAACTGCCCAATGCAACATCCTGTTTTTTTAACACCCTTATTTTTTTTCCCCTTTGTTCATGACACACAGCATATTCCGACGGGGGTATATACATGGGCCTTCTTTTCCATGAGGGTCATTGAAAATTCTGCGTTTGCAACACTCATGTGCCATTTGGTTTTCACACCTATATTTTGTTGGGGGGGGGTTTTTCTGCCACATTTCCTCCTGCGGTCAGATGCCATTTTTGCATTTGCCTGGGGCCGCCTCACCCCCCATTCCCCTTTTGCAGATCTTGAAAATGGTTTTTGGGGTTTCATTTGCGTGTTAGAACACCTGACAGTTCCCCACTATTGGGGAACTTTTTTATCCTAGTTCTGAACATTTTGTACTATTTAATTCACTTTTTGCATGTTACAGGTAGTTTCACATGTCGTCCCATTTTCCCCTTTATGAACCCTGTAAAATTCCCAAAATGAAATTTTGACTTGCTTTGCATTTAACCCCACAGGTTCCCAAAAATTTGTACACTGATTCGGGTGGTGTTTTAATGGTGAGGGTTCCCATGCCATTAACCCCTGTTTCAAATAACTAAACCATTCCCCAGACAGGTGTTGGGTTCCGAGGGCTACAAAAATTAAAAATTTCATGGCCACCCCTGTGGCATTGCACAGGGGGGGTGACATTACAATCACCCAAAGTATGTCCAAATATCCAAATACATCTGTTTTTCCAAGCAAACAAATAACATATCACAGTACAGTCTCCTTGGTGGATCAAACAACATGGTTAGAGGGCCCCCGTGGCCACCTGTGGTCCTACCGGTGGGGGGACACCCCCCCAAAATTGTCCATTTTTCAAGGGGCGGGTACAAGGCGGAAACCCCAACATTAGGGGGTTTAATGCCCCCTTTTGTGGGTGATCAAAGGGCAGAGGCCGGGGGTAAGCAGGCAGTGTGAGACCCTCAAATGGTTTGCATTTGTCAGATGGGCGGGTTTTCCACGGGCGGGCTCCTCTGTCGGGGGGCCCCCCAGCCCCGGAAGGTGCAAAATAGCAGCATTTGCATTTAGGGGGAAAAAGGGGCCCCCAAATTTGCCGGACAAAAAGATAAAAACAGGTCTCACCAAGTTCTTTCCCCGCACCCCACCAACAGAAAAAAGATGTAAAAATCAATGGTATTTTAAACTTAGGGGAAAATTTTTTAACACTTTTGAGTTTTGACCATTTTCCTGGGGGACCTACAGTCCTTTTTTAATCCCCTCTCCTTGTCACCACATTTCCAAACCTTTTACTTTAGTTTTGCTCATTACTTCTTTTTTGGGGGATATTTATTTTTCATTTCGTTTGTAGCATTTCCCTTGCAAAACATGCCTGCTGTTTGGAATTTTGCCAGCAGCCCCCTTCCAAATCTTGGGATGTTCCAGGCCACATCACGGGGGAGGGGCCCCCCTTTCGGGTCCCTTCAGGTGGAAAACTAATTTCCCCCCCCCGGGGGGGGCAAACAGACAATCCTGTGAGGCGGGACTTCCAACCCCCACGCCATGTAGGCACATCCCCTGGGCCCCAAACCTTGGCCCATGCTTCCGCCACCTCCAGGAAACCCCTTTCAGGGATGTGGCCTTTGTGGTCATGGGTGGGGCTTTTTCCCCTTTGTTTCCAAGGGCCCATGGGGTTCCACAAAACCACACCCCCGGGTTTTACCCACCACAGGCATCCCCCCTGTGGGTTTTCAAAAAAAACCCCCCTTTTAAAATCCCATTTCCCCTTTCCCATTTTTCCCAAAAAAGGGCAATGGGTCCCAACAACACATGTGTACCCACCAAATTGCACACCAGCTTTTTTTTTTGGGGGGCTATTTTTTTCCTCCTTCCCTTTTAAAAAAGATTTTTTTTGGGGTTTTTTAATGTGACAGGGCAATGAATAATTTTAAATTTTTGTTATTATGTGTTTTTTTAATAATGCACTTTGGGTTTTTTTTCTGTACATACATTTTTTTTTTTTTTTTTTTTTTTTAAAAAAAAAAAAAAAATATATATTATATATATAAAAAAAAAAATTTTTATATTATATATATATAAAAAAAAAAAAAATATATATATATATATTAAATATAATATATATATTAATTAAATAGGTCCAAAATTTCCATCCTTTTTTTGTCCGCAGGTCCACATTAACCCTAAAAGGGGATTGGGCCGAGCAGGTCCCTTTTCCCAACCAAATTTTTAAAAATGGAATGATTTCCTAACATTTTGGGGAAACCCACTGCCCATCATTTCTTATTCCCCAGTTTCCCCCGAAAACCCCCTTCCATTACCCCAAACCAAAATTTCCCTAATACATTTTTCATCCCCTAATTGGGGGTTGGCCATCCCCGGGGGGTTTGTCCATACAGGCAGCAAAATATTCAAAACATGTCACTTAAAATCATTAAAACCACACCCCATATTATACCATCACATAAATTACCATTATTTTACATACCGTTTATAAATTTTAAAATTTTGTGGATAGGTTTTTTTTCCCTTTCACTTTATTTCTCTGCGTCTCTCTCTCTCTCTCTCTCTCTCTCCAGTAAATGGATTGAGCTGCCTGGAATAGATTGCAGCATGGCTTTTGTGGGTGATGCACATGATCAGGTAATGGCCTCTTTACCAATCAGTGTCCTCCACTTGCTACCTGTATGCAGCCAGCTGAGTAGTACTTCCAATTACTATTGTCATGGCAACCCACTACTATAAATCCCTACATCATATGGGCATGGTCCCTTTACCTTTCCTGTATGGTGGACATCCTTCCTGTGTGTGGGCAGCAGTGTTACAGACAGCAGGTAGCAATACCTCTTACAAGAGGACTTGCACACTCAGGCCAGCTACATATTTGTATGAGGTTCCTGAACTACAAACAGAGAGTGTGAGTACTGTTGTTGTATGCCTTGTAGAGCACCAGTGATACATGTGTACATACTAGTTTAAAATGGACTGCAGTCTGTCTGCATAGGTCTCACCTGTGTGCCTATCCACTTGATGGCTAGAGGTGTGCGTGTTATGTTTTACCTATCCATCACACAGGTCCTGTGTCAGATATATCACTGGCTGTGTGTGTGTGTTGATTGCTATCAGTACATGGCTACATCCATTTGTGTTTCTGACTTCATATTCCTGACTAAGGGCATGTTGCAGACTATCCTGTAACACCAGCAACTTGCTTAGTGTATGACAACACTATTTCCCACATGGGCCTGTGTTCCAGCCTCTGTCCCCCACCTACATATCAGGCTTTGTCCATATGACATGCTGTCAGGGGTTCTTATGTAGTGGCCTGTGAGTATGTCATGCTGCCATTCATGCCATCATTCCACTGCTGTTGTGGCCCACACACATATTGCGGAGTTGGGTCCATATATGTGTGGGCTTTATCTGCACAATACATGTGTGCCCTTGTGCAGTCCAGAGGCCAGTGTATGTAACAGTGGTATATGGCCCTGTATGTCAGTCTATGGGGGGGATGCACCATAACTAACCTAGGCTGTTACAACATGTGGGGGTATCAGGGGTAAGCTGCCGTAAGGTGTCTGGATGTACATTACCATACAATTCTGCTTAGGTAAATGCAGGCCTACAGCTTCCTGCCATACAGACTGTTCTGCTTGTCAATGTGATTGTGATGGTTTCAGTTATGACTTGTTATGTAACAGATACATCCCATTGTGTCACCTGAGGTCTTTACCCCCTAGAGATTGTGTACAGAGTGTAGAGAGAGGCTGCTGGACTATACAGCTGCATTATGTACTGCTGATTGATTGTTATCCTGTGGCCCAGTCTGTCTTTACTGTTGCACTACTTGAAGGCTTTGGCCTGGACAGCAACATATGTAATCCTTTGCAGAATACTGTATTAATTTATCTGTTTGACAGTTACATTAGTCTGTTTATATGTATTTCAGAGTATAAATAGCTATATGACATGGCATATACAACTGTAATAGTACACAAATAAAGCTATCTCATGTATGCATACCTGTATGTGGTGTTATATCCGCTGACCTCTCTGTGAGTATATGTTGCAAGCAACAATTGCTTGTTGTATGGGTGACTCATACAGTGTTCAGTTGGTAAGGTAGCAACTGTAGGCATACTGGTAGCCAGACTGTACCATGATATGTTATTGATACCAGCCTGACATCATACAGGTTGGTTGGGGTACTGTTAACATCTTGTGCCCATGTTGTGTCAGGTCCTGTTTATGGGATTTGCAACAGTTAGTATTGTATTGCAGGGCAGACCTGTTTGGCTTTTTAGGGGGGGAATATCAATACGTACAAGACGTATGTTGCTTGGGCCCCCTCACCCTCATTAACAGTGTGTGTGGTCATATATGTATTTGTTATGTTCTCTGTTATATCTATAAATATGTATCTATATATATATATATATATATATATATATATATATATATATATATATATATATATATATATATATATATATATATATATATGTAAAAGCCAAGGGTGAAGAGTGGAATAAACAACAAGTAATCCAGCAACCACTCCGACTCCAATAACTAATGCCCAAACGTTTTATTCACAATTCCACAATAAAATAAAAAAATACATCCAGGTCAAGCGCTTTCGTATTATCACTTCATCAGAACAAATTCATCACCACAAACTCAACCTTATATAATAAATTAAATTAACTCAATTAGGTACAATCCTGTCTTTTAAAGAAACATACAAGGGTCATATAAAATCTTAAAAAACTTCAAAAACAGTGTGCATTTTATCAAATAGTATTCAAACAGACAGAAATAACAACATTTTTAAAAAAAAAATCAAACAGGTATATATATAATATATATAACCTGAAACTTAACATTTTAACGCCCTATATTTTAATTCATGTTTAATACTGACATGCTCATTTAATCCTGGGGTTTCACTAGCATTAAGTCTTAGTTGCCATTTGACTTCAGCCCTCAATAATTTATTATTCCAATCACCACCTCTAAAATCATGTCCTACTACTTCTAATATACCAAACTTAAAACTATGGCAAGGGAACATCTTAATATGTTTACATAAAACATTTTTTTCATCTTTTCTCTTAATACTATAACAATGCTCATATATTCTTCTACTCAACTTCCTCTCAGTTTTACCTATATAGAATTGTCCACATTCTGATCAAAGGGCTAGATAAACCACCCCCATAGTATTACAAGATCCACTCATAAAACTAACCTCTCTATTATAGGGACCCACAGTAATTTTGGGAACATCAATAATAAACTTACAATAATCACAGGCCCCGCATCTAGAGGTACCTTTCAACTTGTTATTATTACTGGAATAATTATTTTCCAATAAATACTTTAAATTATTATTCATCCTATATGTAAATAGGGGTTTTTCACCTATGGTTGTTAATACCTCTTTATTCCCCTTAAACATTGCCCAATTATTTTTAATAATTCTCTGTACTTCCCCTGAGGTTTCACCATATGTTAAAACCATAGCTTGTGAAAAAGGATTAACCTCTTCTAATTTCTTAAATGGGATTTCCTCGTCCCTACCTAAAAGAGGTTTATATCTCACGTCCCACTGTTCCATAAGTTCTTCTCGAATCTGTGAAACAAAAGAATATGGATAACCTCTAGCTAAAAACATTTCTAATAGTAGTTGGGTTTCTCTTTTTACAAGTTCTATATTAGAGCACATTCTTAAGACCCTAACCATCTGTCCCTTTACTATATTTCTTTTAACATAATTAGGGTGGCTACTCATGAATTCCAGGTAGTCGTTAGAAAATGTGGGCTTCCTATACAAACTAGACTGAAACCTTTTTAGATTAAAATCCTTAAATAATGTTACATCCAAGAAATTAATACTTTCACTATTTGTGCAACCAGTACATTTAAAATAGTCACAAACTTGGTTTAAAAAATCCATTAACTTTTCATGTGATCCTTCACCTTTCCATAAAATAAACACATCATCTAAAAACCTTAAATATAGATGCCAACAATCCTTAAGGGGTGAGTTAAATAAAAACATAGATTCCCATCTATACATAAATGTCGGGGCACAACAGTTGCCCATCGCAACACCCCTTGTGAACAAATGTGAATAAAACGTTTGGGCATTAGTTACTGGAGTCAGAGTGGTTGCTGGATTACATATATATATATATATATATATATATATATATATATATATATATATATATATGCTTACATATATATATATATATATGCTTACATATATATATATATATATATATATATATATATATATATATATATATATATATATATATATATATATACATAGATATATATATATATATATATATATATATATATATATGCTTGCGCATATATATGTATATATATATATATATATATATATATATATATATATGTATATATATATATATATATATTTATATATATATATTTATCTGCGCGTATATATATATATATATATATATATATATATATATATATATATATATATATATATATATATATATATATATATATATTTAGATTTAAATATATTTACACACACATACATCTACATGTATAAATACATTTCGTGTACTGTTGAATGACTGTGCTGGATGATATGTTTGTGAAAACATCAGAGTTATGTATATCTGTCATGGCTTAGTGGTAAATCACTTTGGCTATGGTGTGCAGGGTCCTGATTTTGAGCCTTGCATAGGCTGGTTTTTTTGTTGCTGGGCAGAACAAGGGTTATTGGATACAGAGTGATAAGGCGTTTTTAAAAAGTTGTAAAGTGGGTTTGTGCGGGGGTAAGCAATGCTAACTTCCGGTTACAGTTTCTTATACTGATTTAGGTTATCAATAGCTTAACCTGTGTAGGCATTGCTTACCCCTGTTCAAACAAGCTTAAACCCACTTACTGCTGCTTAAAAGTGCTTACTCCCACTTACCCCCAAGCTAACGTCTTTAAAAGATAAGAAAAAAAGTGGTGAAAAAGGGGTGCAAAGAGGGAAAGACAGTAAGGAAAATAGTTAGGGATGAGCAGGAAGGGTGTAGGGAAGGTCCATAGCTGCCCATTTCTTCTACAGCAACAGCTCTCCAGTTACAATGAATATGGGGATAGATTTGGACACTCAATCCCCTGGGAGAGGGGTGAGGACAACAATGACATTTTGTGAAGCCAGTTAGACCAGTTCGCATGTGTCCAGTGGACAAGTGTGAGAAATGGACAGCTATGTATAGGGCAAGATTTTTTTGGGTACAGATTGCCCTTTTTATTTCAGGTGAGAGTGGGATGTTGCGGAGGGATCGTAGGTATATTTAGGGAGGTAGGTTGGGTGGGTTAACAGACGAGACAAACAAGACGCATACAGGGGCGGTATATGACACATGTGGGGGTAAACACCTTGATGGGGAGGGGAGTTGGGAAATTGAAAGCCCATGAGCTCCCTAGTGGAAACAGTGGGACTGAGATCCCCACCCATGGGCAGTCCAAAGGTGGCTGTGCTGGGGGCTGAGTCAGAGAGCCAGGCCAACCCTCTAGTCATGACACACAGCCCTTGAGCTGGAGTAGCAGGTATCCAAACTGCTGGTTGAGCTCACTATGCACCACGACCTGGACCTGGCGACAGTTGACAGGTTCCTGTCCATGCTGCTCCCAGCTGGGGGTGAGCCCCATCCTCTGAGGCAGTTCTAGCCAATGGTGGTGCAGGACCAATGGATGAGGAGGTTCCGGGTTGGGCCCCAGATGTGCTGGTGCCCAGTGCTATGGCCAGCTGAGCTGGGACAGGTGGGTCTGCTGGGACCTGCATTCCTATATGTGCTATGGTGTTTATGCTATGTCAACATATGTGGGTTAGTAATAGTCAACACATTCCAGGATTAGGTATAACAGCATGCATAGATATTCCCATTAACCCAGACACCAGATATGGAACAGTTGCATAGCAAACAGAACACATCCATATATGGGACCACAGTGGTACTTACAACAGAATACATGCACATTGATGGTACCATGCCACTAATGTGGGAGTATTTTAACATAGCACATGCATAAAAACAGGTTTAAATAATTATCGAACAATAGGACATATGTCCCACCATTACAGTTAAGTCAGCACATACCAATTGAGTTGGGTATTTAGTTTTTTGTTGCAGATATGGTGGGGAGGAGATGTCAATTAAAAACTAGTATATTCCTGTAGTTCACATTACTTTCCTAGTCAGTGCTGTTATCTGTACATTACAAGTATTAGTACATTACCCTTTTCCCTTACTTTGGACAGTGGTATGGCTGTCGACAACTATATATATGAACTGGTTTTACCTGCAGTATACACCTCTTACCTGGTATACCTGTGGAGGAATTGTTTGTTAACACTAACTGTTTTTACACATACCCCCAGATTCCAGATTGATGTTATGCACATACCTGTCCATCTCTTTTTGCACAGACTCTGGCCATGTCTTGACCACATGCAGGTGAACCAGAACATATTTAGACTATTGCTCTCTTAAACCTTTAGTGATTTACAACATTCTTATACAGAATTTCCTAGACAGTTATATTATGTAGCACAGTGTGGGTGACAGTGATGAGTGATACCTTATCATTCAGAGCAACTGCAACACTCAAAATGCCATACAATACCAGAGTAAACAGTACCAGTACAGGGTATCAATCTTTTATTTCTAGGCACAGTGTCATATCTGATGGACCTGTGGGAGCAATGCTTGTTAGCACTACCTGAATGTTGCCACACAAATTACCAGATTCCACATTAGTATTATGCACATACATCTCACTCTGTTACTGTACACACTCTGGTCACAGCTTGACAACATGGGGGTGTAGATGGGACATACTTGGCTTATTACTCTCATAATATTTTGGGGAGTTGCTAGTGTGACAGGTTTGTTCTTATAGATGTGTGACAATCAGTTGTATTTCCTGTTTGCTGCCTAAACATCTGGGATCATCCCACTGATTTCCCAGGAGGACAGGGTGACAGCCAGCAGATATGGACCGATATACTGGAAATTCTGAGCATATCTGTACAGTTGTGGGGTATGATTCTGTATGCAGCCTACTGCCACTCCCAGGATTTGGACCATGGCTGTGTCTGCTAAAAATAAAACACTGTCCATCACAGTTGTATGTGCTATATAGATATTGCTGTATGATTTCTGTTTATAATTCTCCTGTGATTTTACATTCTGACCTTGTATTACAACACTCTTATACAGGATTTCCTAGACAGTTATATTATTTAGCACAGCGTGGGTAACAGTGATGAGTGATACATTATTATTCAGAGCAACTGCAACAATAACAATGCCATACAATACCAAAGTAAACAGTATCAGTACAGAGTAAACAAAAATAGGCAGAAAATGATGGCTCAGATGAAAAAATGCAGGATGCTTCACAAAAACAAAAAATAAAACCTAATTACCGCTTACGCCATCGACTGACTTCCTCAGAATGCTCATCTGAGCCATCATTTTCTGCCTATCAGTACAGAGTATCAATCTTTTATTTCTAGGCACAGTGTTCATATCTGACAGACCTGTGGGAGCAATGTTTGTTAGCACTACCTGAATGCTGCCACACAAATTACCATAATTCACATTAGCATTATGCACATCCATCTCATTCTGTTGCTGTACACACTCTGTTCACAGTTTGACAACATGGGAGTGTAGATGGAGCATACTTGGCTTATTACTCTCATAACATTTTGGGTAGTTGCTAGAGTGACAGGTTTGTTCTTATAGATGTGTGACAATCAGTTGTATTTCTTGTTTGCTGCCTAACCATCTGGGATCATCCAAATTACTTCCCAGGGGGGAAAGAGTGACAGGCAACAGATATGGGCCAATTTACTGGACATATCTGTACAGCTGTGGGGTATGATTCTGTATGCAGCCTACTACCACTCCCAGGATTTGAACCATGGCTCAGTGTGCTAAAAATACAACAGTTCACGTAGCAGATGCATGCGCTATTTGGATTTTGTTGTCTATCATTTCACTGTTTTCTGTCTATGTCTCTCAGTTGTACTATATGACCTCTTTGGATAACACCAGTCATATACAGACATTCCTGCACATTTTATTTATGTTGCTCAGTGTGGGTAGCAATGCTTAATACAACAGTGCTATTAAGTGATTGCAAATCTACATTATCATATGATATCAGAGTAAACACATGCAGTCCAGCAGTTAGACCTTTATTGTCAGGCTATTATGCTTTTATTTACATACAACCTATATGAGAGTCTTCTTGCCATATTCTCTGGTGTATGCAGTACTTTCCTTAACCAATACAGGTTTTATACAGGCAATTAACTTACTACTACTTTTAGATTTATGTCCTATGACAGTACATGCAAGAGTATTACTAGCCTGCCTCACACCACAACTGCTCCAAGCGACATCCATGGACCTCCTGGTTTGCAGCCCACTCACTTGCCACTGTGAAGGACATAAGAGGAATATTTAGCTATACCTATCCATAATATACATGAGCTGACAATTATTAAACAGGTAGTGGAGTGATACTTACACATGGCTGGGATCTCCCCTGTCCTCCTAGCCTCTTGGATCCACTGATCCAAGAGATTCCCTCTCTTGCTGCTTTAGGTCGGCATAGTGATGCCTGACCTGCTCACCAGTTTGGGGTATGCCAGTGGCACTGGTGAGGTCACGGGCAAGATGGTCCCAGGCTTCCACTTTATATTGGGAACCCTGGCACTAGCCCTGCACAAGTCTCTGCTAATGGTCTTTCACAAGGAGTCCTGCCATGACTCTGGACTCCTGGATGCCCCAGTGCTGCACCCAAAAGTGCACACCCTCTCCCATTCCAGACATAGTGCCTACAAGGGGAAGCTACAACCAGTTATGAGATGTATTCCTGTCTGTTGGGTTTAAAATAGGGCCACTTTCTCACATTTTGTAGTGATTGGACAGTTTTGAAAAGCCTAAGCTATGGTCAAACCTGCTTACCTAAGGTTGGCATTGCTTAAACGGGTATACCAATGGGCAAATTGAGTTAGCTGGCCTACACATTGCTTACACCTAGTAAGCTGGGCTGTGCAATGTTTAGCATTGCTTAATTTTTAATTTGCATACTATTTGCTTTTTGTCATTGATTTATTATTCATTACATGTTATATATGTGTTTGGTATCCTAACACTTTATTACAATGACACCTCACATCTGGCCTTAATGCAGTACTCCAGTTGACATATTTATATATTTATGTTATGTAGTAGGTTATACAACATAAGACTGTATATAGATTCCTTTCATATGTTCAGTTTATATTTCCTATAGTGAGGATCTGTTTGGTGATACCACAGTCTTATCTACTGTGGTGATGGCTTAGTGGCTAACTACTGTGACTATAGTGTACAGGGTCCAGGGTTCAAGACCTGCAAAGGCTCTTTATTATGTTTCTGGCAAGGACAGCGGTTGTTGCGTACAGAGTGATTAAGGCACTTTTAAGCAATTGTAAGCAGGTTTGCATGTGCTTGCTTGAGGATAAGCTATGCTAACCTCTGGTTAAATATGCTTACAGAGAGTTAACTTCAATATTGCTTAACCTGTGTGCACATTGCTTACCCCCACACAAAATGGCTTAAACTCACTTACTAGTGCTTAAATATGCTTACTTCCACTCACAACTGCTTAATAGTGCTTACACTTACTTACTAGTACTTACTCTCGCTTACCACGTCACTAATTTAGACAGTAATGTCTAATGGTTCTTGGGAAGGTGGGGGATTTGGAAGCTGTATGGAGTTATCATTCATTACACATTTTAACATTCATTTGTATCCCTGATTCCTGTGTACATATATTGCATGGGGCACATGTGATTATCTCTGGACTTTGCAACATTATGACACTGACAGCGCACATCTGCATTTAATGCAGTACTCCAGTCTACAAATATATGTTATTTAGTAGGTTATGCAACTAAAAATATTGGCCAGAAAGTGATATGACATAGAAAATACTGCAGTGGGTCTCGAACCAGGAATGACTGCTAGTAAGGCAAATGCTCTGCCCACTACACTATTGCTATACTGCATCATTTGCATATATCTTGCTTTTTATCCTCTTGTGCCATTTAAGCTGCATTAACTGTAGCTAAGCGATGGTCAAACCCGTGCACCTATGGTTAAATTTAATCTGTTTCATAAACAAAAAACATATTTATAGTTGTTTTAACTATTGCTCTTGTACACGTGGGGGATGTTAGTGGGGATATGCATACACCTATGAGCAGTCTCGCTCATTATTTTATGACTTGTCTGCTGTTCTTCATTGCAGGGGTGTGTATATTCTGAGAGCTCTGCTCTCAGACTCGCTCCCTGAACTCTTACATGCTCCATGTAAGATTAGGAGCTCAGGCAGCACGCCTTCATTAATATGCATGGCGCGCTGCTGTCCTGTTCCTAAATGGCCACTGCCGTGTAGGACTAAGCTAGTCCTGCATGGAAAGATAGTGAATCCGGGGCACGCGCGCACACACACACACACACACACACACACACACACACACACACACATATATATATATATATATATATATATATATATATATGTACTGGTCTACCTCAGAATGTCGACCATTCAGAATGCCGACTTTCATATGGCCGACACCATATGTTCGACATTCTGAAAGACCGACATCCTGAAATAGCACCATTTACCTACCTGTAAACACAGTAAAACTGTGTTATGAAGGGGGCCAAGCCACCATCCACTCCCCACACCCCCTGCTACTTAAATATTCTCACTCCAAGATTGCACTACATTGCAGAAAAGGGGAATCTCCCAGTCCTGCACTGTAGCGGGATCTCTGCTATCATTTGTCGGCTTTTCAAATATTCACTCATATGGTGTCAGCCATATGAGTTTTGAACATTTGAAAGTTCGAACAAATGAAGAGCTCCAATATGTATATAAATATATGAATATATATATATATATATATATATATATATATATATATATATATATATATATACAAAAACATATATGTGTGTATGTACATGTATACATATATCTATATATATATATATATATATATATATATATATATATATATATATATATATATCCTTATCATGTGTAAACATGAGTGTTGTATATATCTTCATAGATGTATTCCACCATATTTATCTGATATGTGTATATCTAGATATAACAACATGACTGATTCAACAATATTTTCACTTACAAGTACTAAACAATTGTAGTACTCAATGCAGTTGTTCATGACTATTCTGTATGTGTACTGAAAGATATATTTGAAAGAACAACAGACATCTGCATAGCTGAGGTGGGTTAGTGGTTAACTGCTGTGACTATAGTGTACAGCATCCTGGGTTCAAGACCTGCAAGGTCTGTTTATTTTGTTACTAGGCAGAACAGGGACTGTTGGGTACAGAGTGGTTAGGCAGTTTTTTGCCACTTTAAGTGGGTTTGCGTGATGGTAAGTTGTGCTAACATATAGTTAAATGAAAAGGCACTTACACTGTGTAGGCTTCACTTACCAGTGCACAAAACTGCTTAGCATTTACATTTAAGAAATACTTACTCCTGCTAAGCATAGCTCAGCCCTGGTAACCAGTGATCACATTCCAGTCTGATGAAATAGCAGGGTAATGACATCTTTAATAAGTGTATTTAATTCCATGTACATAACATGCTTCTATGTGCTGTCATTACAGTAGCAAGGGGTGTGCGTATACTGTATGGGACATCTGAGTATATATGGCTAGTACAACATTCTTTTCTCTTTGCATGCGTTTCATACATGGGTAGTACCCCAGGTTATATGCAGTCTCACTTGCATGTATTGTATCACTATATTACTACTGTTAACAGTGCTTTCCCAAGTAAGAGAAGATTGCAGATTGCAGTACTGGAACCATACACCCATGCATGCAAAGCTGGGCTCTGAGTACTGACAATCGTGTTCTTGGTGTGTGAGCTGTATGTTATTAAGTATTTGCTAGTGGATATTGATCTGATATGTGGATATTAACTGTAGACTACTATGTGTATAGGACATGTCATTGAGGGCTGCTGTCATGTAGTAACGGCATACCTATCAGTGTCAAACATCTATCTGTCAAAACATTCATCCTAATGCATAACCTGTTGGCTAGCTGATTTCTATCTGTCCTCTGTACAGATGTGTAAATGTCAGGTATCCATCTTGGCTGCTTACAGGCAATCTATGCTTGACTGACACTGACATGTCTTCCCAGCTGTGTTATGAATGCCACAGCTAGGAAACCCCACCCTGTAGGCACCACATGCCATGGATACCTCAACTAGACTACCACAGTCAACAGAACATGTTTGGGTATAGGTTTCCAAACCTAGACACTGGCAATGTTATGCAATATATGTTGCATACATATCAATTGGAGCACCTCACTGGTCCTCCACAAGAGAAAACCAGATTACTGGATGTTGCATTTAACTGTCACCCTGGTTAATCACTCAAGTGGCATCAGCTAATAGCTGGCCTGCTGACAAATATCAGGTGGCATGATACCAGTGTACCCACATCCCCTACTCTTCTCATCTCTCCATGGACATTAGCCTGGTACACACCTAGGAACACCTGCACCTATGGACCCCAGTACTGACAAATGTGTCAGTGTGCATTACTGAGAATAACAGTGTTTGTGTGTTTGTAAACTTGTAGCTGATAATACCCTGAGGGCCTTCTCACCCACTACACCCCCCATTGCCATAGTTAGAAATGGCTGCTGCTGCAATTGAAATTAAATGTACCTTGTTACACTCTTCACCCTATAGGCTACCTAGAGCTTACAGTATCAGCATAACACTGTTGTACAAATGGGTAGATAGGTGTGGATTACCGTCTGAGTCCTGGCAAGTGTGTGTATGTGTCCGAGTGTGTATATTTGTAGGATACAGCATTCTGAGGCCACATTCTCCAAACACAATAAACCTTGCCATATATTATAAGGGATAATGATGTTGTTGACATTAGGAGAGCCATGACAAACCCTCACCCTACTATCCCTGTGGCATGCACAACAAATGCATATCCCTGTAGTAGCACTGATTAGATAGACAAGGGGTTGTATTGCAGTCCTGGTCAATATGTGATTGTGGGTCTGTCAGAGCATTATCATGGGTTTCAGTGAGTAAAATATCCAATGTTGGGTGTGGGTGCTGAGTATACTGTCTTTACACCATGGTACCTCCAGGACATGTCCCAAGGTCCACTGTATGAGGACCACTGTCACCATCAACCATACAGGTAACTGATTACACAATCTGGCCCTGTGATGCATGTGCTGTGTGCATATTCTCTGTAACAGGATGGACTCACTGACAAGGTAATTAGCACTGATAAACCCAGGTCTCTCAGATGTGTCTATAAGTGTTATGTTTTTGTCAATGTGTATATGACAGTATGTCATACTATGTATTACTCATTAACATCCAGTACATCCCCCATTACTATACTGTACAAGGCCTGGTGATGTTCTTCACTTAACAAGAAACTTGGGACACACCTCATCCTAAAAGCTGTTTGGTGTGTGCAATTAAGGACAAACACATTAGTAGCAATAGGTACCAAGGTAGGGGTTCTACTATCAGTGTTGCCAAGTAAGTGTGTGTGTATGTGAAGGGATCTACTTCAGTTTGCAGAAAATACATGTCCCAGGAGATCATTTGTCCAAGAACAGACTGGCAAAAGCTAACGTTTCAAAGGAATCATCTTGTGTAAATTCAGTCCATCAAAACTAGTAGCAGCTGTATAAATGCCCTCTTCCCCACTGTACAGCTGTACAGTAATACTGGAGTTAGTATATATAGTTGGGTGTGGATGTTGTGGGCACAGCCACCCTCATGGGGGTTATTGTTGTGCATATCCCCCTGCTTAGTCTGCTGTAATACTGTACAGTTTATGTTAATAGGTTAAGTAGCTGTTAATCACACTATATGTGGTTCTACACCACCCCACACCCTCCAAAGTGGAGGGCCTTGCCACCCACACCAGCACAACTATGTTTACCAACTCTAGGATTGCACTACATTGGGGAAGAGGACATATACATTGCCAGTACCATCATCAATGGCATTAAACTGGCAGACTGAATATTTACTGATGTGATGTTTTGCTTATATTGTCAAAATGGAATTACATACGCCAAAATGAGTTCATTGCAAAATTAAATACATCCATATGTACAGTATTCTGTGTATTGCATCAACACCAAAGCCTCTGTGTGTGTTTGTTATTTGCAAACATTTGGTGTGTGCCACCCAATATACTTACCATTGTCCACTGTAGAAGAGCTGCTGACATCAGCCACCATGCACTCACCTGTGTACACCTCTCAGACCTATCAGCCATGAGGCACATGCAGTGACTGTTGTACAGACCTGTTACTTGTGTTTAGTTGTACCCAGGATATGACACAGTCAATGTGTCACCACAGTGCCATACCCCTTGTAGGAAACAAAAGCAGACCAACATCCTGCTGACACATAGACACATACAACACAAACTGAATACATTATGGAGACCACAATCAGTGACTGTTAATAACAGCTATAATGCATCGTGGCTGGACAGCTACACACCCTGACATGTAAGCACTAAACTTTCCAGCTAAAAACATCTTACACAGCATTACATTGCTAAACCTTAGTACATTCACCCTGTGCATCAGAACCATATTAGCATATCCCTGCATCGATTGTATGGATGACAGGGATGTGACACTGGTATCATCATATGCACAGGGTATGTTGTGGGTTTACCAGAGACCTAGGCTGAGCCATTTGGTTGACATTATGTGTGCGTGCAAGGGTGTTCTTTATCAATTGGATTGTGCAGATATGATGTGTGTAGGTATGGAGGTGCCCTAGTTGTATTGGTGATGTGTGTGTGTGTAAGTATACACACAGTTCTGCTATGTGGCTGCCCTATACAGGGGTTTGTTGGACAGCTGCAGACCATACAACAGCTCACCATGTCCGGCCATGGACACAACAACCATGCATGCCAGGGGTTCCACAGGCATACCAGGTAGAAGCCCAGATATGGTACTCTCCCCTGATGATGACAAATGTCTGCTGGATCCGTGTCCCTGTTGGGAACAGCGGGGACCACGTGCACATGGTCTGCTGTGTTGTGGTGTGGACTCCACCCCCCCCCCTGCAGTGCTGGTGCTGGTACTTTCACTAAGGGAGCAGCTGTGACTTGCACATCCATGTAGACCTCCACCACTTGGTGTTGCTCACCTACGTCCATGTGGCTGTCACCCTACTTCCATCATATGCTCTAACACAGACACCACATGGTCGAGGATTCCCACCGTCTCACCCAACCATCTATCCAGGACCTCTGCAAAATAACTGTGGGCACTTGCAAGATCATGGATGTTGTCAAGTATAGTAGAATGAGTAGCCCTCTGGAGCCTCAGACTCTGTCTGGTGTAACATTCCATATGTTCCTGTGCCTCCATGGTGGCCCAAAATATGCATCTGGTGACACCTGCTGTGGTACTTCTGCCAGGGACATGATGGCCAGCAGCCCTCCTATGAGCACACCTGTACGTCTGCCTGTGTGGTACCTCACCAGTCATCCGGCTATGGCTGATGTGTACAGACACACTTGCCATAGTCACCACACTGTCCTGTCCCATGCCACCACCTGCCAACTATCCCTCATCTATGGCCACTGGTGATGGGGTATGTATAGGCATTGTAACTGTGTGTGGGGATGGAGTGGATAAAATGGGGATGTCACCTGATGGCACAGCTTCAACCCCTGACAATCCTGCCTGCACCTCATCATACCTATCACCACTGTCAGAGTCTGTATGAACACTAACATCAGTTTGCCTGCAGGAGGGACACTGACCCACCTCGCCACATGTGACAGGAAAGCAAAAAATGCAATTTAAGACCTGTACGTCATTGCTTACCTCTACACACACTCACATATACACACACACACACACACACACACACACACACACACACACACACACACACACACACACACACACACACACACAGGTGAGGTGGCACAAATATATTACACAGACCTCTCATTACCCAACAGTCAACATGCATGACATATGGCACTCAGCATTCACTGCAGCTATACTCAATCCTTGTTACCAACATTATACATCTCTGTGATGCATGAGTTGTGTTAGTAGAAGATGCCCCTTCCCCTGGAACACACTGCACCCATGTACACAATATTGCTGTGCACCTGTTCAGCACTCTGGCATGTACTGTGCGCCTTACCTCACTAGTGTACACATAATTGCTGAATGTGTATATATGTGGCAGTTATGTTTGGTCTGTTGCTCACAGCCCCTATGTGTTTGTCTGACACATACCTGGGATGATATGAGGACAGATGTCAATTGTGAATGCCTGACCTCTGATTTGCAGATCTCATCATCAGCATTGCATGTATGAGCAATAAAATCCGGCTACACTGACAACCTTCAAAGCTTACTGTGGCTATGAGGAGTGTACACACCCTTGTTGACATGTCAGCTTCTTCCATGATATGCAATTGGGACACAATACTGCATATGTTAACATTACACACACCTGATATGTGACATATGACCTGTACAATCAAATGCAGTATCAAACAAATGTGAAAGTCATGCAGATGCTGATTGAGATGCATACGATATGTGGGTTGCATAAGTGTGCACATCATTAACAAAATGGTTTGTTGCAGCACCTAAGTGAACTACAGCAGTCACTATTCCTGGAAGGGGTATACTAGCATGGCCCATCTTCACTTGCCATTATTTGGTCACTCCACCCTACAAATGTCCCCCAACTCTGCCAGATTACAAGGTCAGCTCATGTGCACAGCCCTTGGAGGTCACACAGGGCCTTCATATTGCTGTGTATTCAGCATTATGTCTGGCACAATTCATGACCTTGACTGTGTTCAGATACAGCCATTCTTAGTGAGCTTTAGATGTGTGCTTCAGCGCACTGCTGTGTTTCAGGATGACACCCCTCCCCATCCTCAGCCTTATTGCAGATGCTTGACAACTATGGGCCACATGAGTGTCATTTTGCAGTGTTCCAAATTCAGAACATCATGTCTACCGGTCTAGTTCCTGCTAATGAACAGCAAACCTAAAGGTGTACACTGGCACCAGCAAGGTAAAGATGTGGATGGTGGGCCTGAGGTGGAGTGAGGTGTTGCTTGTGCACCTCATGTATATTTATTAATACTGTCTGTAGGTTTCAGCCTTGGTGTCAGTACACCATTACACATTGCAACACATGCCTTTGTGAGACTTGATGTTATGCATATGCTACCTGTAGAGAGCCCTAGATGATGTTTTCTGTGGAACAACTCTTCCATCTGATTACCCTAACCCATAGGCCACACTTATCCAGATTCCAGGCAATTGTCAACACAGGTACTGCACAGGCAGTACTTGCTAGACATTCCTGCAAGTCCTTCAGTTTTGCTGCATGTTTCTGGGCAGTCTTCATGAACAGTTTGCAATATGTGTTGTCATCTGTCTTGGATTGGGTATCTGTTTATTTTCAACATTAATGTTGTCCCATACTTCATAGTCACATACATGATTGTCTACACTGTTTGCCATGGTATATGCAATGGTGAGGTAAGGCTACTTCTCCCACTCCTGAGTGCCACCTTTCGGATATGGGCTCCATTCCATGGTTCATAAGATATGTGCAAGCTACAGCTGCCTCTGTTGCAGGTGAGTGGGCAAATGTCATGGACATACATCTTGGACAGCAGACCATTACTTGGTGTGACATTGAGGCTCTGTACTTGATGGAAGGTGTGTACTCAAGAAGAGTGAATGCTGTCAGTACCTCAGTGTCATCTTCCTCTCTTAAAACCTAGTTGCCTCGTGGTTTGGGCGTCTTTTCAGGCTTGTTGGCTGTTGGTGAAGCACCCTCCAAGAGGAAAAAACGCTGAGAGAAGAAGGGAGCCACTTTTGAGATTTTAAGTATTTTTTCTCTGTTTATTTGCTAAGTTTTTCTGCATAGCTGCCTAGCTTGAGCATTTTCTGGCTTGTTAAACTTGATTTCTGTATTAGTAGCTGTATTTAGAGCACAACCAAAAGCTGTTTGCTGAATTTCCTGTTTGCACTTAATTTTAAATCGTTTTTTTCTTAAAACTTGCATATTTTCTGTCCTTGACCTAGCACTCTTGTGTGGGGTCATTTACTGCACTGTTATAACTTGATATTACTTGTGAACCTCTGCTATCTCTGTAAAAAAAAAAAAAAAAAAAAATCTGGCTTTTTCCCACTTTTCTGAGAGTTAAAAGTTCAGTTACAGGCTTGCTGTTCCTGAACTGTTTGAAAGTTTCTGTGAGGCCATTTTGCTTGGGCTGAAGGAGGGTCTCTCTGTGATCAGTGGCAGTGAATAACATTGAGCAGCTACCCTGCCCCGAGAGGTGGTTACTGACTTGAAACTGTAGTTTTATTGGCCACTAGGGTCATTTCCAAACTCCTTCATCTTCCTCTCTTAAAACCGAGTTGCCTCGTGGTTTGCGTCTTTCCAGGCTTGTTGGCTGTTGGTGAAACACCTCCAAGAGGAAAAACGCTGAGAGAAGAAGGAGCCACTTTTGAGATTTTAAGTATTTTTCTCTGTTTATTTGCTAAGTTTTTCTGCATAGCTGCCTAGCTTGAGCATTTTCTGGCTTGTTAAACTTGATTTCTGTATTAGTAGCTGTATTTAGAGCACAACCAAAAGCTGTTTGCTGAATTTCCTGTTTGCACTTAATTTTAAATCGTTTTTTCTTAAAACTTGCATATTTTCTGTCCTTGACCTAGCACTCTTGTGTGGGGTCATTTACTGCACTGTTATAACTTGATATTACTTGTGAACCTCTGCTATCTCTGTAAAAACAACAAAAAAAATCTTGCTTTTTTCCCACTTTTCTGAGAGTTAAAAAAGTTCAGTTACAGGCTTGCTGTTCCTGAACTGTTTGAAAGTTTCTGTGAGGCCATTTTTGCTTGGGCTGAAGGAGGATCTCTGTGATCAGTGGCAGTGAATAACATTGAGCAGCTTCCCTGCTCCCCGTAGAGGTGGTTACTGACTTGAAACTGTAGTTTTATTGTCCATTTTGGGTCTATTCCTGCTTCTTTCCAGCCCCTGCTATCAAGCACGCCTTAACGTGCTTTAGCGAGTTGCCACTAGAGCAGCATCGGGCAGCGCCGGTTAAACAAGGTTAAACTCTTTCTGGCTCCAGAAAGTCTGTTCTTCAATTTTTCCCTTAGAACTGCTCTGTTAGGAACCTAAACAGTTTACACCTTCACTAAAAAGTGCAGCACTTGTTACAAATAGCTTTTCTTCTCAAAAGCTCAGCACTTGTCTTATAAGCATATCCCTTGTCTTATAAGCATTCTCTTTGCAGGTCAAGCACTCCTATATTATACAAATCTCTCACTAGCAAAACCCCCAGGAGTGCCCACTTCCTGCTAAGCCCACTACTTTTCTGTCTCATACCAACTCATAATTCTTTCTAGCATGTCGAAGGGTCAGATGCTGGCGTCCTCTCCTGCCCAGTTGGTGAATCTGGGAATTCTGAGACAATGTTACAATTGCCTCATGTACACGGACAACCCTCTCCTCCTCCCACGTAACACTAACACTTGTGAGAGATGCAGCTATTTAGCCAGACTGGAGGCTGAGCTCTCTCAACTCAGGACTGGCAAGACCAGGCAGGAGGAGAAGGCAACTACACACACCACAATACCAGTCTCACATAACTCAACCACACCACTGAATCAAACACATAAACACACTAAGACATACTCGGAGGCTCTGAGAAAAATTTACCTAAACAGCAGAGGCCTCCAAAGCAGACACCCAAGCAACTGCAAACTCAATACACCACACAAACAACACATAAACAACAAAATCAGTGTGCAAAGCAGTCACTGCCCTTAAGGCCAAATACAACACCAAACATACTTGCCATAGGTGACTCCATAGTCAGACACACTGACGTCCCGCTCACCAGACTGAGTAAGGAGAAGGTCACAGTAAGCTGCCTGTCGGACGCTAGAATCCGCCACATAACGCAAGCACTCAGATCTCTCAACAGCAGGTACAAGTACGACTCAGTCATTGTCCACGCTGGTGTCAACGACCTGAGACGTACCTCCTTGGACTACATGAAAAGAGACATTGAGGAGCTCTCTGATTATGTAGCCCAGGCAGGTATAAACCTGACCTTGAGCAGTATCCTACCTTCACCTAGAATGATGCCACAATACAGTGATAAGATGATCAGCTTTAATAATTGGCTTAAATTATGGTGTCATTCAAAGGGGATCCAATGTCTGTCTGCCTGGGATGACATGCTGGACAAGCCACGCTGCTTCTCAAGGGACGGCTTGCACCTGTCAACCCTAGGCTTCCAGATATTGGCAAAGGCTCTTGCCATCCCCATAGTGCCTTTTTTAGGCAAGGCTCAAATTCTAAACCTACCACCCTAGAACACAAAAAAGGAAAAAAACTAAGGGTAATGCTGCTCAATGCCAGAAGTCTCAATCTCAAGATGCACGTACTCGAGGCCCTTCTCAGTATGGAGAACATCGATGACTGTGCTGTGACAGAAACCTGGTTCAAGGCTCCTGAGAGCACCCCAGCACTATCAGGTTTCACCTCATATCATGCGTTCCGGCCCCAAAATCCGGACAACACTAACAAAGGAGGGGGGGTGTCCATATTCATAAAGGACACGCACACCTCAAGGTTGGTGGCAATGCACGATGCATCGGAGACCATCCAGGTGCAATTAACCATAGGCAAGACTGCTCTGCAATTTGTAGCATGTTACAGGCCACCCTCTCAAACTCAGGAACCTCACATGGCCTTCCTGAAAACATTGGAGGGGATAAATGTATCTCCAAACACCATCATACTAGGTGATTTCAACTACCCTAATATAGACTGGGAACACTACTCAAGCCCAAACACTCTAGCCCAAAGGTTCCTGGAGTTCATAAACTCAAATGCCATGGAACAACTAGTCACCATCCCCACAAGAGGAGAAAACATACTTGATCTCATCATCACGAACATGGGATCACAATGTTCAACACCGGAAGTATACCCCTCACTGGTGAGATCAGATCATAAACTAATCTCGCTGGAGGTCCTCATCCCGCCCCCACCTGAAATAAAAAAGAGCACAGTGAAAAACTTTTCAAAAGCCGACTTCACACTTCTAAAAACTAGCGTGGTCTCCTTTAAGGCCCCTGAGCCAGTGGTAAACATTACTCAAACCGCTGAATCACTTACAAATGCCATCTACCAGCACCTACAGGACTGCATGGATCAGGCAATCCCAAACAAAACTAAGACTCTTCGTACCAAAGGCAAGCGTCCAGTCTGGTGGACCCCAGCCATAAACAAGCTCTACAACAAAAGGAGGAAGCTACTACAAGATAGAGCAAAATCCTTGAAAGGTAAGACACCTTTGATCATTATAAGTAAAAAACTAAGAGCTCTCATAAAATCATCCAAGGCAAATTTTGAGAGAAAAATCGCCAAGGACTCAAAGACAATCATAAGGCCTTCTTTACCTATGTTAGAAACCTAGGAGGAAACTCCCAGATATGCTCAGAATTAGTTCAAAATGATGTGAAGATTACTGAACCTACACATTGCCAACATACTGGCTGACAGGTTCAGTGCAAACTCCCCTCCCCAAAAGGAGAGATATCTATACCAGAGGATTGTAGCCCCCCAAACATCTCCAACGCCCAGGTGAGAACTTCCCTCTCCAAGGCAAACAACACAGCATCCATGGGACCGGATGGAGTCCCCGGCTGTGTGCTCCACGAACTCAATGAGGAATTAAACCCGCAGTTAGGACAGCTGTTTAATCTTAGCCTCACCTCAGGATACGTACCCAAGGAGTGGCGACACGGTGATTGTGGTCCCACTTCACAAGGGCGGTGCCTCCACCGACCCTGGTAATTACCGTCCCATTAGCTTGACAAGCCTTATCTGCAAAGCCATGGAGAGGATCATAATGGAACTCATAAATAAAGACATAGGGAACTTGCAGACTTTGGATCCAACCCAGTTTGGCTTTGTCAAAGGCAGATCATGCCTTTTAAACTTGGTTGACTTTTTCGAGACAGTCACCAAGGCCATTGATGAGGAAAGGCAGTCCATACAGCCTACCTCGACCTGGCAAAGGCCTTGACACAATACCCACTCAGGTATCATCGAAAAACTCACCAGCTTGAATGTAAACCCATACATCACAAGATGGGTTGCAAACTGGCTAAGTGACAGAACCCACAGGGTCAGAGTTGCTGGAGCCATGTCAGACTCAAAGCCTGTCACAAGTGGTGTCCCACAGGGCTCAGTCCTGGGTCCACTCTTGTTCGGCATCTACTTTTCTGAAGTACAAGCAAACACAGGAGGGTTATGGCTGACAAAGTTTGCAGATGACTGCAAACTGGGCACCATAGTCGAAAACACATCTGACACAGATATCCTTCAGAAGGGCCTCACAGAAACGGATAACTGGTGCCAGAACCATGGCCTAAAGTTAAACGCCAAGAAATGCATAGTCATACCCTTCGGAAAAAACAAGGTTACCCCTAGCTACCATATAGGTGGCAATTCACTGAGCACAGAAGAAGTCATCAGGGATCTGGGGACCCAGGTTGACAGTAGCCTTTCGTTTGACACTCATGTTGCTAAAGTAGTTAGGAAAACCTTCTACATTGCCCACCTGATCATGAAGGGATTCACATCTAGATCAAGGGAGGTCATCCCCTGTACTCATCACTCATTAGACCTATGAGTGAGTACAATGCCCCATTCGGAATGTATCTGACCCGACACCTGCAGCAGCTGGAAAGGCCCCAAAAGTTCCTCACCAAAAGGATAAAGGGTCTCAAAAATATGTCTTATGCTGCCCGACTGAAAGAACTCCAGCTCTATTCAGTCTCATACCGCTTGCTCAGAGGTGACCTGTGCCTGACATATAAGGCCATGTCAAACCCAGATTTGATGAATATGCTTCACCTCAAAAATCTAGATCCCTCAGAACCACAAGGCGGAGACTTAAACCTTGACACGGTTATTAATAGAACGTGCTGGAGGGACAAATTCATCACCCAGAGACTCCCTATGCTGTGGAACAAAATCCCGGTACATGTGAGGCAGAGCACCTCGCTGGCCTTGTTCAAGAGGAATCTTGACCAATGGATGGGAGATCGCAGATATACCCCAGGGATTACTTCAGTGTCACTGCTTGACAGAGGCACAGCAAAATAATAGGCATAGTTTTATTCAAACTAAAGGGGTGGCGAAAGCCACATAACTATGGGCTAGGCTTATAAATGCCCTTGGGCAGATAGCCTAGTATGAACCTATGAACCTATGAACCTAAAAGCTGCTTCCACAATATGTTATTTGGAGTGTGTGCACACATATGCTTCCAGTGCTTGTTTAAGTATGTATTCCCCATATTTATTGTCCTAGCATAAGATCCCATATTACACATTCATTGTTCATGTTAGGATTACATTACAGGTTGTAAAAGGTGTGGAATGTGGTATTGTGATTTGCCGTTGTGTAGATCTGTAACAGTTGCCATTGTAATAGTGATGTATACACTGTTGTAACCACTGTATAAGAGTAATGTTTCAGACGTGTCCCTACTGTAGGCCATTTGTCTCACCATTATCTTCATCTCTGTCCAAACATCTTGCACTGACAGGTTGTTAGGTATACTGCAGGACTCTTACATACCCTTTAGATATGCCACCATGGTGACCACTGTGATGCAGTCCAGTTAACTGCAACAATAAGTGAACATGTACAGCATGCATTATGGGTAGGTGTGTTAAATATGTGCATGGCAAATACCATGGCCATTACATGGCCAGTGTATTGGCAAACCTGAACAAATCAACTCCATACTCACCAACTACAGGCTGCTGCCCCAGTGGTATATCAGAGGGACCTATATAGTTGTGTGAGGGATGTAATGTTAGTAGCCACACCTGTGGCATTGGTACAAGATGGGAGCAGCATTTCAGTGCATCATTAGTACAAACCCACAATACTAGAGAGTATGCACATCTGTTCATTACTTTACTGCAGCAACAGACTATATCTGACATATGCATGAAGATACTTTACAGATTAAGATGGATAAGCAACAGTGGTCTACTAATGTGCCCTGGGGCCTTACCTGCATGATCCTCATCCATTGTGTGGGTGGCACCCACCTCCACAATGCTATCTTCAGCTGGTGAGGAGCTCCTCAACATGTGTCATTAGGGGCTGGATGGCATGATCCCAACCTGTGGCTAGCTGATCCCTCTTAACTGTAGCAGGGCACTGATGGGCATGGTGGATGAGATCAGTGCAATGATGTCACACTTGCTCATAACTGTGGTTATGCAGGCTGACATGATTTACCCTGTGGATGAGCTCATTCCACAGGGCGGTCTTCTCCTACAGATCCTTGGCCTTGCATCCAAAGTGGGCTCTGTGATGTAGTACAATGAAGTTTATGATAATGTCATTCTTCTGGGGTGTATACACAGGGAGCCATTCATGGGACATTGTACCTGGAAGACATAAACAGGAAAAAAAGGTCATAGGACCTCATACTTCAAGGATATAATAGTTGTTAACTGACATCTCCAACCCCACACCATATCTGCAATAATAATCTAAACACACAAATAAATGGCTATGTATACACCAAACCTACTGTTAGAACAGATATCCTATTGTTCAACAAATATTGAAATGTGTTTCTATTCATGTTCCATGTTGAAACACTATCATTGGTGACCTGTTGCTATCAATGTAACTTGCATGCCATTGTAATGGCCACTGTGGTTCCATATATGCACGTGTTCTTTTCGCTGTGCAACTGTTCAAAATTTGGTGTTTTAAGTTAATGGGAATATCTATGCATGCTGTTATAACTAATCCTGGATTGTATTGACTATTACTAACTTACATATGTTCTAAAATGGCAACACAATAGCATATTTGGGAAAGCTGTTCCCAATGGACCCACCTCTTCCACCTCATCTGGCCATGGCACTGGGCTCTAGCACATCTGGGACCTGCACTACCTTCAGGTGGAACCACCTCAGGGGATGGGGCTTGTCCCCCTGGGAGCGGGCACCAACAGAATCCTGTCACCTGAAGTCTTATCCAGGGTCTGGTGTGTAGGGAGTTCCGCAGAGAATTGGGGGATCTGCTATGCCAGCTTGACGGCCTCATGCTACAATTAGAGAGTCAGCCTGCCCCTCTTGCTCAGCCACCAGCACAGCCACCTTCAGGGCCATGAAGGTGCAGTGGTGACTACCCATGGGTGAGAACCTCAGTCCCACTGTTTCCATGTGGGGGCTCATGGTCTTCTGATTTCCAAACACCCCTCCCCGTCCAAGGTGTTTATCCCCCAAGTGTGTCATATACTGCTCCTGTATGCTGTCTTGTCTGTCTTTTGACCTAACCTACCTCCCCAAATATTCCTACTATCCTTCCCCAACATCTCACTCTTACCTTAAAAAAAAGGGCAATCTGTTCCCAAAAAGAATTTCACACCATACATAACTGTCCATTTTGCACCTGCTTACAACTGCTTAAAAGTCCCTTAATCACTCTGTATCCAACAGCCCTTGTTCTGGTCAGCAAAAAAATTATCAGCCCTTGCAAATGTCTAATCCAGGACCCTGCACACCGTAACCACAGCAATTTACCACTAAGCCATCTGAGCTGCAGATATGTGTGATGTTTTCTCAAACATATGCTTTATTCAAACACCAATTATCACACCCTTCAGCCTCTTTCATGTTCACTATTATTGACATTATTCGTGGTAAAAATTCTAATAAAACGGGATGGCATTCACTATTAAATTCAAAACAGAAAAAATGGATTGTGAAGTTGGGTGGTCTTTTTCCACCTGGTTTAAATGACAAGTTTTAATTTTAACCAATCACATTTGTTTGCAGTCTACTTAACTGACAGCTCTGACTATGCTCATTTCACACTGAAGAAGGCTGTGTAAAGACTACCAGCCGAAACCGGTCTGTGCATTTTTGGCTGTCCTTATGTATTACTTAATAAAATAGTTTCTTCATTGGGTCTTGTTTTGCTGACTCCTGTTTTGCTTTGGACTTGTTTCCTTGAGCCGTGCATCTGCTTCTGTGCAAACTTTTTCATGTACTATTGTCTCTGGATTTTTTGTTTGCTGGAAGCCTGACCCATATTAAGTTTGTTTTTTACCAAGCTTATTGAACTTACTGTTGCTTCATTTGGACTGCTTACAGCATCCTCATGGTCCATTTTTTGACCTCATAAAAATTTTTTTATATTTTATGCCACTTTGTTTCATTTAAGTATTTAAAATTCCACTGAATCACTTTCCATATATTTATATATTGGTGATATATTTGGTGATTCCAACATTTGGTGACTCTAATATTCATTTTTGAATCTCCATTTCCATCCGGAGTCACAGTTTTTAACACAGATCCTGCCTTTTTCTGTGTTCCATTTCTACGTTTCAATTCTAGCTGAGTTTTGACAGTTTACCCTGAGTTGCATCGTTTTTCCGCACATCCTCGACTTTCTACAGGAAGTCCCGCCTTCATTTTGTCTTCAGGCTTCCAGTTTGGCATTGGCATTGGCGTGAACAGGGATGCAGTCTGCAATTTGCTTTCAGAGCTGGTTACTGGTTCCCCTTGACAACTTTACGGTTTGGATCAGGTCGAATTATCCTTGACTCGAACTGCATAGTGGAATATTTGCTGGATACATTTTCCAAGTACCTTTGCAGGTTTGGATCAAAGTATTTCGCCAGTTTGCTTTCGGCATACCTGGATGGTATTATCGTGAGTTCTTTGGCCTTTGTCTGTTGAACATTCATTCTTTCAAGATTTTTTTCATGTATGGAGTACACATATTGTGGGGAATGCATTATCTATCATTTCGGTTTCTGTGAGAACAGAATATACATTCTTCATTGATATAAACTTTTTTCCGACTGACTTTACAGCATTAAGGTCATTGTCGTTCTCAATGGGATATACAATTTCTTCATATTAGTTTCATTTTGGGGACTGTGTTTGTGATCTATTTTGGATTGTGCTTAATTCTGAACAGTGTTTCGTGTTGATGCCTTTATAAACCTTTTCATAGCCAGCGATTCATACAGTTGGTGACATTTTGTTTCTGGGTGCAGCATCAACGCTCATTTTGGGACAGCATATTTTTTCAACAAGGGCTTATTTCAGAACAGTACCTCATGTTGATGTTTTTGTGAACTACTTACAGCCAGCGCTTTATATAGCTGGCGCCATTTTGGATCCGGGTGCGACATCCAGATTCATTCCAGAACAGTTTATATTTACAGCATCAACCAGCATTTGGATCACATTTTCCACATAAAGCTATGGACATTTTTGTTTTTCTACATTTGGTATTCTAATGTTTAACCATGTTACTTGCCTACTTTATGTGCTCATAAAACCCCTCTTTTAGAATTTGTAATATGAATGTTGAAACTATCATATGTTTGAAAAAGGGTTATTAACATCTCCTTTTTTTAGGTATGTGTTTATCATATCTTATTAACCCAGATGTATATTATGTACTAGACACCAGATTAGCTCACTTTTGACATTTGAGTCACCTAACAAGTGATTATACTATATGCTTGTGTTCTGATCTCATTTTCATTTATATTAACATTAGTCATACTTTGACTTTAAGACTATTGAAATCTACATCTTCACTATATTGTAGAAATGAACATTGGACACAATTATTAGAGTTATCTGGACATTTTTTATGGGCTTTGTTCAATAGACATCTACCTATTCCAGTTTGAGATTATTCTATTCACAATATTTTCATTGTGATTATAGATTTTGCATCCCCTCTCTGATAATTTCATACACACTTTTTTAAGACACCATACAGACTTAGTTTCATAATTGTTAACATTGTGGAGGGCCCCAACTATACCACTCATTTGTTTATTTCATGACAGGTTTATATACCCACCTATTATTGACCTTTTTTCATTAGGTCTCTATTTACAGCTTGTGACTATTTAACACCTCTACTTCCCTCTTTTTTTTTTTTTTTTTGTTTTTTTCCCCACTTATTATGTTGATTACATTTTCTATATTCTGGTCCAGGACTCATTGCATATTATTCAATTGTTTTGATCGATTGGGTCCCTTTTTCCTTTTTTTGTGGACCTGAGGTATTTATTGTCCCTGATATTTTGCCATACCCCTGTCAATTATATGGGACTTCAGTTATGTGTCTCCCATTTCTTTTGCTTTTGACTGGACCAATCTTTTACTTAGGCTCATATAATCACCAGGGACGTAGTCCAATTTTGGGTCTACACTCGTCTTTGGTTTCAGACGTAGCCTTGTTGCTATCATTGTCTGTTGAATTCCCCTTTTTTTTCCATTTCTCATGGACCTATTGAGTCTAGTGTCTGGACTATCCACTGACAGAGAGGATCTTAGTGCCTTTGGTTTGGGTCTCAGCCATGATGTGGCTAACAATGGGGAATCTATGGGGTCTGAAATGACCTGCAATCTGGCATTTGACAAACTTCACAAACATTTAAGACTATTGCGTTCCAATGTTTGGCATGCCAAACTTTTCAAAGCACACATTGCCAAAAATATTACCCCACGTGGCCAAAGAGTAAGAATTCAACCCCTAGTTGCTGAAATTGATGACGATTTATCATCTGAATGGGCTGAGATCCAACACCAGGCCAGTATGTCATTTGTCAAAGCATTAAATAAATATTACGAACGCACAATTGATAAGGAAGTCAACACTGTCTTAAGTCTTGCTAATGATGTAAAACCTTTTGAAAAGGAGCCTTTTTTTGTTAAACACTTGAATAGAGTTGCTTCTGACTTAAACAACTTGGAGACCCAACTTAAGTCCAAGAAAATTCAGAAATTCAACAGGGATATGGCTGACTATCAGGGCAATAATCCTTTCAGCTCCAACAAACAGGTTAAATTCAATATTCCACATAGTCGGCCCACAAAAAGGAAAAGACCCAAATCAATCTTAAAACACAATTTTGTGTCTGATACTGGCTCTTCAACCGAAGAACTTACGTCTGGCCCCGAGAGTGAACTGCAGACTGCATCTGGTTCACCCATTCCCAAGCGATCACTCACAGGGGCCCCTTTAGGATCGGGTATAAAAGAGGGGAGCGGAAACACAAAGGCCGTCACCGACATACAAGAACTCTTACAACTAGTGATGACGAAGTAAATTCACATATGTATAATAATGTTTTAAATCTCTCTAGTTATAATTTATCACCCACTGAAGTTAATGTTCTCAATAAAGGCCTGTCATTTGTACCCGTTTTTTTTGTCACTGAAGACGCATTTGCACAAGATGTACTATCATTCTGTAGATTGCTTAATTTAAGATTATTTTTTGGTTGCACTAATGATTTTCAAGTTCCAGAGAAATTCACATATCACAAATCCCAATTCAACCCACCTATGCATCCTGTTGTCTCTCAGTTTCAAAATAATGTTCTCAAAGATCTCCACTATGTACATTCAACAACTGATATCAGATTCAACAATAATTCAAGGACAGAACAACAAGCAATCAGGAATTTACAAAACAATCACGACATTGTTGTCATTTCTGCAGATAAAGGGGGTGCTGTTGTGGTCCTGGACTGGCATGATTATAATCAAGAAGCTCTCAGGCAGTTATCAGATGAAAAATATTATGCCAAAATGATTATAAATCCTACTTCCAGATTTCAAAAAGAAATTGTTGAATTTCTTTCTCATGCCAGAGATGCATCCATTATCGATACAAACCTCATGCATCAATTGTTAGTCCAGGATTCATCTAACCAATATATATATTTTTTGCCCAAAATACATAAAGACCCAACACACCCCCCAGGAAGACCGATTGTATCAGGTAGGGGATACTTTACGGAACCCCTTTCATTGTTTTTGACTGACAAATTGAAACCGCTCTTACCATTCATCCGTTCACGCCTTAAGGATACAACCGACTTTCTACAGATTATTTCAGATACACAACTGGAACCTGACTGGCGTATGTGCACTCTAGATGTAAGTGCCCTATATGCCAATATTCCTCACCACGGTGGATTAGAAGCTTTATCTTATTGGTTGGAGACTTCAGGATTATATCCATGTGAATTCAACGAATTTCTATTAGATATGGCCTCCTATGTCCTGACAAATATTGTTTTCTTCTACCAAGACATCTGTTACTGGCAAACCAAAGGTACCGCCATGGGTTCCTCCTTTGCGCCTATCTATGCCGATCTTTTTATGGCTTATTTGGAGAAGGATTTGATATATAACAGTAATAACAACATATACTTGGAACATCTTGATATTTGACGACGATACCTTGATGATTGTTGGGCAGTATGGAAGGGTGATCTTGAAGGCCTATTTGAATTCTTAGCGTATCTCAACAACAATCGATGGGGCATACAATTTACTTTACATTATGATCACAATAACATCACATTTTTAGATGTATCTATCAATAGATTATCTGAACATACCTTAGGTACTAAAGTTTTCAGGAAACATCCGGAATATAATACTATATTACATGCCTCTAGCTTCCATCCCCCACACATTTGTAAAAACATCCCTAAATCTCAATTCATCAGATTAAAACATATTTGTTCTGACAATACATTTTATAAGGAACAAAGTAAAGATCTCATAAATCGTTTCAGGACTAGGGGTTATAAGATGGGCCATGTCTTTGATGCCATACATCAAGTGGGCCACATGAATAGGGAAGATCTACTAACCTATAAGACTGATTATAGTCCTTCTAGACAACCCCTTAGGTTTATCACTACATATGGCAGAAATTCAGACAACCTCATCCAAAGTATACAAAGACACTGGAATCTACTAATATATGACACTGATATATCCCCTATTGTCCCAAACCGATGTCTTTTCTCATTTCGTAAAGGCAGGAATCTTGGTGGCACATTTAATCACTACAAACATGGACATGACACAGATAACTTAGAACCGATCCAAACCACCTTGTCAGGTTCCATTCTCATGGGCTGTCACCCCTGTGGACATTGTATCAACTGCAACAAAATATCAAGAACCAAAGAATTTACTAATAGGAATTCTTCTATTGTATATGATATTAAATTCTTTGCTAACTGCAGTTCAGATTGGCTTATTTACTTAGCCACATGTTCATGTGGGGCCTTTTATGTAGGTCAAACTTCAAGACCTATCAGATTGAGAATTTCAGAACACATTAGTAACATCAAAAAAGGCAAAATCAATAATGCTTTATTCAAACACCAATTATCACACCCTTCAGCTTCTTTCATGTTCACTATTATTGACATTATTCGTGGTAAAAAATCTAATAAAACGGGTTGGCATTCACTATTAAATTCAAAAGAGAAAAAATGGATTGTGAAGTTGGGTGGTCTTTTTCCACCCAGTTTAAATGACAAGTTTTAATTTTAACCAATCACATTTGTTTGCAGTCTACTTAACTGACAGCTCTGACTATGCTCATTTCACACTGAAGAAGGCTGTGTAAAGACTACCAGCCGAAACCGGTCTGTGCATTTTTGGCTGTCCTTATGTATTACTTAATAAAATAGTTTCTTCATTGGGTCTTGTTTTGCTGACTCCTGTTTTGCTTTGGACTTGTTTCCTTGAGCCGTGCATCTGCTTCTGTGCAAACTTTTTCATGTACTACTGTTTTCTCAAACATATCATGCAGCACCATCATTCAATAGTAGGGAAAATGTATATATAAATATATATATATATATATATATATATATATATATATATATATATACACGGAGTGCATTCAGACATCGGAACATCGGATACACTCTGAACCTCCTTCCTCTACAGCTGAACTGGTCTGCCTTGCTACAAAACAGCACATCACATGTGGACAAAGTCTAACATTAAGGGGAATATATAGGGACAAATCATAGATATGCCTATTACAAACCTACGAAGTTTGTGCATGATACATTTCACATTACCATGACTGTTCTGAAGGCGGTGGGGTCTGAAACTCATGTGTCTGTCATGACTTCATTACTTCCACCTTCAGCTATTTGCCAGACTAATATAGATGTTTGGAGGAACATAAACACTATGATGGCTTAAATCTTGACATTCTGTGCAGATCTGCACAGTTGACGGGTATGGCCCACTGCCCACAGGGCCAGATGCTATGTCGATAGCAGTTGTTCAGCAGGACATCATTACAACAAGTCTTGATAGCACATATAAGTCTTTCACCATCATATATCCCATTATTATTACAGATCAAGTGCTACATTCAATTACATGCTGACATGTTTCACATACCTGCTTTATTATTATGCTCTCTTCTGCGTACTAGTTGGATGTCTTCCTTGTTTGTTTGTTTGTTTTTTTAGTATTATTTTTGTTTTTTAGAATTATTTTTTTTCTCTCTATCTCTCTGTCTCTCCACTACAGGGATCAAGCTGGTTTGAATAGGTTGCAGCATGGCTTTTGTAGGTGATGCTCATGATCAGGTGATGGCATCTGCACCAATTGGTGTTCCCACTTGCTAACTGTATGCAATCAGCTGTGTAGTTCTTCCAATAGCCAATGTCATAGCAACTCACTACTATAAATGACTACATCATGTGACATTGTCATTTTACCTTTCCTGTATAGAGGACACCCTTCCTGTGTGTAGGCAGCGGTGTTACAGACAGCAGGCATCAATACCTCTTATAACAAGACTTGTGGACATAGGCCAACTTCATATTTGTATAAGCTTCCAGACCTAGGGACAGTGTGTGAGTATTGCCATTATATGCATTGAATACTGGTAGTTTTACAGGGTTTGTGTATACATGCTAGCTTTGCATGGAAAACAGTTTGTCTGTATTGCTCTCAACTGTGGGCTTATCCACATGATGACCAGAGGATTGGCTGCTATATTTTGTCTGTTCCCCACACAGGTCTTGTCCCTGACATATCAGTGCCATTCTCTCCGTTGATTGCTATCAGTACATGGCAACATCCATTTGTGTTTCTGACTTCATATTCCTGAGTAAGGGTATGTTGCAATAATCCTGTAACACCAGCAACTTTCACAGTGTATAACAGCAATATTTCAAATATGGCCCTGTGTTTCAGCCTCTGTCCTCCACCTATATACCAGGCTTTGTCCAGATGTCATGCAGTAAGAGGTGATAGGTAATGACCTATCATTATTTAGTGCTGACATTCCTGCTATCATTCCAGTGATGGTGTGGACTCCCTCACAAATTGTGGGGTAGGGTCCATATATATGATAGCTACAGCTGGATAAAAGAGGTGTGACTCTGTACAGTTCAGAGGTCAGTGTATGGAGAACACTGTTATATGCCCTTGTAAGACATTTTATGGGGGTGGGGTATTAATGTTTTTTAACCCAGGCTGTTACAACATGTGAGAGATATCAGTAATAAGAAACATTAAGGTATATGGCTGTACATTTTCATATGTTTCACCATGGGACAGTAGTGGGCTAGAGCTTACTGCCTTACACACAGTTCTGTTTGCCAGTGTGATAGTAACATTTTAAGATAAGCATTGTTATGTAACAGATGCATTTACATTATGACAACTAATACTTTTCCCCTTAGGGGTTGAGTACAGAGTGTAATAGTAGGCTGCAGAAACTACATCTGTAATTAAGTGTTGATTAATTCTTATCTTAAATGTAAGTGCATTTTTTACTGTTGTACTACTTGAAGGCGTTAGCCTAGACAGCAAAGTATGCTATGTTTTGCAGATTACTGTATCATAGGTTTTGTTTGAGAGTTGCATTAATCAGTTATTATGTATTTCAAATACCTAACTGCTATAAGAAATGGCATAAAATACTGAAATAGTACACAGATAAACATTTCTATGCATGCAAACTTGCGTGTGGTATCCTGTCCTTTGCATTGAGTGTGGGTATATGTTTCATGCAATAATTCTCATTTGTAGGAAAGAATCACACACTGGCCATTTGAAAAGGTGGCAAATGTAGGAATAATGGCTGTTTGATATGCTGTACACCCTCTATATATACTCTATATATACTCTTTTTATATATAAGTATTTATATATTTATATGTGCTTGTATGTATATATATATATATATATATATATATATATATATATATATGTGTGTGTGTGTGTGTGTGTGTGTGTGTGTGTGTGTGTGTGTGAGTGTGTGTGTGTGAGTGTGTGTGTGTGTGTGTGTGTGTGTGTGTGTGTGTGTGTGTGTGTGTGTGTGTGTGTGTGTGTGTATGTGTGTGTGTATATGTATCACTGGAATGTTTAGCGCTTCCATATTGTACATTCCCTATGGTAGACTGACTGTCCTGCATGATATGTTAGGGAAATCATCCTGCCATCTTACAGCTGAGATGGCTTACTAGTAACTTGCTGTGGCTATGTTGTGCAGGGTCTTGGGTTCAAGACTTGTAAGTACTGGTTATTGTGTTGCAAGGCAGATCAGTTCAGCTGTGGAGGAAAGGATAATGGCAGCAATTATAAGAGATTCCTATTTTGGGCCCCTTCACCCCAAATAACAGTGCCTTTGGTCAGATGTTTTGCAGTGAGAGGTTTAGAGTGTGGATCCAATGTGCGAATGCAACACATACACACACACATATATATATATATATATATATATATATGTGTGTGTGTATATATATATATATATATATATATATATATATATGTGTGTGTGTGTATATATATATATATATATGTATATAGATATATAAATATATATATATATATATATATATATATATATATATATATATATATATATATATATTTAGACATGTATGTTCATAGGTTCATAGGTAGGTACTAGGCTATCGGTCCTGGTGCCTATACAAGCTCAGCCAAAAAGGTAGCCTGGCTTTCGCCACCCAAGAAAATTATTTTCCTGTGCCACTGTCGAGCAGAGCCACAGAGGTGATTCCCAGGGGTTGCATTTCCTATTTCCCATCCAATCATCAAGATTTTTCTTGAAGAGTGCTAATGAGGAGCTTTGTTTGATATAGATAGGCAGTTTATTCCAGAGTATGGGAAGTGTCTGGGACAGGAATCTATCCCTCTGGCATGTTCTGTTTATTGTGGTGACAAGCTTTAGGTCCCTAGAGCATGTAGCTCGGAGGGATTGGGATTTCTTTAAGTGGACCATGTCCAACAGCTCTGGGTTTGACATAGCTTTGTATGTTAGGCAGAGATCACCTCTGAGTAGGCGATATGCGACAGAGTAAAGCTGAAGTTTTTGAGACGGTATGCATAGGGCATCTGTTTGAGGCCGGTAATCCTCTTTGTGAGGTATTTCTGCAGCCTTTCCAGTTGTTGTAGATGTCTTGTAAGGTACATACCAAAAGGGGCATTGTACTCTATAACGGGTCTAATGAGTGATGAGTAGAGGGGAACAATGACATATTTTTTTCTGGATGAGAAACCTTTTGTGATGAGGTGTGCCATGTAGAAGGATTTCCTGACTACTGTGGCGATGTGATTATCAAAGGAGAGACTACTGTCCACCTGTGTCCCAAGGTGTCTTATAACACTTTCAGTGTTAAGTATACTACTGCCTATGTTGTAGTTGAGTTTTTACCAAAGGGGATGACAATGCACTTTTTGGCACGGAGCTTGAGGCCATGGCTTTGACACCAGGCATCTGTCTCAGTGAGGCCCTTTTGTAGGATGTCCACATCATTAGGAGATTCAGTTATGGCTCCTAGTTTGTATCATCTGCTAACTTCAATAGCCAAAGACCTTCTGTGTTAGCCTGTACTTCAGAGAAGTAGATACCAAACAGGAGAGGACCCAGGACTGAACCCTGTGGTACGCCACTTGTCACTGGTCTGAAGTCAGATTTGGAGTCTGCTACTTTCACAGTGTGGGTTCTGTCAATGAGCCATTTGGCAACCCATCTTGTGACATAGGGATTTATACCTAGTTTAGTGAGCTTATCTATAATTCCAGAGTGGGGGATGGTGTTAAAAGCCTTGGCAAGATCTAGATAGGCTGTGTGAACCACCTTACCCTTGTCTACGGCTTTGGTGACTGCTTCAAAGAAGTCTATCAGGTTTAGGAGGCATGATCTGCCTTTTACAAATCCGAACTGGGTGGGGTCCAGAGTTTGGAGATTACCAATGTCTTTGTTTATAAGTTCCATGATGATACATTCCATGGTCTTGCAGACCAGGCTCGTCAGGCTAATGGGGCGGTAGTTCCCAGGGTCAGTGGTGGCTCCCCCTTGTGGAGTGAGATAACCGTCACTGTGCGCCATTCAGCAAGCACAAAGCCTGAGGTGAGGCTATTATTGAACTTGGTACTTAGGTGGGGTGCCAGTTCATTCTGTAGTTTGTGTAGAACACAGCGTGGGATGTTGTCTGGTCCCATGGATACTGTGTTCTTGGCTTTGGAGAGTGTGGTTTTTACCTGTGCAGCCATGATTACAGGGACGTTGCATTCTTTCAGTATAGAGATGGGCTGTTTAGGGGGTGAGAGGGGGTAAAGTTAGCAATGAACCTATCTGCCAGGATGTTGGCAATATCAGTTGGGTCTGTATATTTAGTGCGATTGTGCTGTAACTCAGAGTAGATCTGAGTGCTGCCATTGACATTCTTGACATAGCTATAGAATGCTTTGTGGTTGTCTTTAGAATCAGTGGTGATTTTGTTTTTGTAACTAGCTTTGGAGGATTTTATCAGGGATCGCAGCTTCTTACTGAGGCTGACCAGGGAGCTCTTCCACTCATGGGATTTTACTCTCTTTTGCAACAGTTTCTTCCTTCTCTTGTACAGTTTGTTTATGGCAAGGGACCACCAGATTGGCTTCCTTTTTTTGGAGGATAGCGTCTTGGTTCTGTTTGGGATAACACGATCCATTCACTCATGTATGTGCTTATAAAGTGCAATTCTGTAGGATTCAGTAGTTGAAACTGTATTGTTCGTCTGCATGGGTGTCATGAAGTTCACCACTTCTGTCTTAAGAAGCATGAAGTTGGCTTTGGAGAAATTTTTTTCAATGGTTTCCTTAATGGGGGTGGGGGGGTGGGGGCAGGACGTGGATATCTAGGGTAACTAGCTTATGGTCGGATCGGACCAATGAGGCATTGACTTCAGGTGTGGAACACCGGTCACTCATGTAGGTAATGACTAGATCTAGGGTATTGTTGCCCCTGGTGGGGGTCTGGATAAGTTGATCCAGGGCATTGGAGTTTATGAATTCCAGAAAGCGTTGAGCAAAGGAGTTGGTACATGAGTAGTTTTCCAAGTTAATGGTGGGGTAGTTGAAAGCGCCCATTATTAGGGTGTTTTGTTGAACCCTAATATTTTCCAGTACATCAAGAAAAGAAGAGTGGGAATCCTGGGGCATGGTGGGTGATCTGTAGCAAGCTACAATTTGGATTGCAGTCTTGCCCAAAGTTAGTTGCACTTGGATAACCTCGGCTGCATTATGCTGAGCAACTAGCCTGGAGGTGTGGATATCCTTAATGAATCTGGACACACCTCCACCTTTGCTGTTCCAGTCCAGGTTACATGGCTGAAAAGTGTGGTATGAGTTATAGCCTGGTAGTGCAGGGGTGCTCTGTGGAGCCTTGAACCAGGTCTCAATCACTGCACAGATATCAATGTTCTCCATTTTAAGGAGTGCTTCGAGTGAGTGCATTTTGAGATTTAGACTTCTAGCATTGAGTAGTATCACCCTCAGTTTTTGGTTGCCTTTTCCTGTTACAGTGTTGAATTTGTCATTTGAACTTTGCCTAAAAAAGGCACTATAGAGGCGGCAAGAACCGTAGCCAGTATCCGGAATCCCAGGGGTGACAGGTGCAGGCCATCTCTGGTAAAGCATTGTGGTCTGTCATCCATGTCATCCCAGGCAGACAGATACTGGATCCCTTTAGAATGTATATGTATATATATATATATATATATATATATATATATATATATATATACATATAGATCTAGGACATTTGCTTGAGTGAGCAAACATTCGAATCCATAATAACCGAACACACTTTAACAAAAGTGCTTTTATCAAAAAAGTGCTTTTGTTAAAGGGTGTTACAAAAAAATAATAAAACACTACATTTACATTTTATCAGTGAAAAGTACTTTCGTGTAAGTATGCCGGCCGTTTGGGTTTCAATCATTTGCTCACTCGAGCAAATGTCCTATATATATGTATATATATATATATATATATATATATACACACACACACACACACACACACACACACACACACACACACACACACACACACACACATACATCCACATATATAAATACATTTTCCCTACCCTACTGTTGAATGACAGTGCTACATGATATGTTTGAGAAAACATCACACATATCTGCAGCTCAGATGGCTTAGTGGTTAATTGCTGTGGCTATGGTGTGCAAGGTCCTGGGTTTGAGCTTTGTGAGGGTTTATGTATTTTGTTGCTGGGCAGAACAAGGGGTGTTGGACACAGAGTGATTAAGGCACTTTTAAGCAGTTGTAAACAGGGTTGCTCGGGTTTGCGCGGTGGTAAGCAATGTTAACTTCCAGTTAAATAAGCTTACAGACAGTTAGCCTGAAAGTGCTTAATCTGTGTAGGCATTGCTTAGCGCTGCACAAACAGGTGTAATCCTACTTACTAGTATCACCAAACTGGAGGCTGAGCTCTCTCAACATAGGACTGGCAAGACCAGACAGGAGGAGAAGGTAACCACACACAATACATACCCAGTCACACATGGTACCATCACAACTTCAAATCATGCACATACTCACACAAAGACATACTCGGAGGCTCTGATCAAAAATTTACCAAAACAGCAGAGGCCACCAAAGCAGACACCCAAACAACTACCACCTCACGACCCAACACATGCAACACATAGACCACACAGTCAGAGTGTCAAACAGTCACAGCCCTTAAGGCCAAACAAAATGCCAGACACACTTGTCATTGGTGATTCCATAGTCAGACACACTGATGTCCCGCTCACCAGACTGAGTAAGGAGAAGGTCACAGTAAGCTGCCTGTCGGGCGCTAGAATCCGCCACATAACGCAAGCACTCAGGTCTCTCAACAGCAGGTACAAGTAAGACTCAGTCATTGTCCACGCTGGTGTCAACGACCTGAGATGTACCTCCTTGGACTACATGAAAAGGGACATCGAGGAGCTCTCTGATTATGTAGCCAGGCAGGTATGACCCTGACCTTGAGCAGTATCCTACCTTCACCTAGAATGATGCCACAATACAGTGATAAGATGATCAGCTTTAATAATTGGCTTAAATTCTGGTGTCATTCAAAGGGGATCCAATGTCTGTCTGCCTGGGATGACATGCTGGACAAGCCACGCTGCTTCGCAAGGGATGGCTTGCACCTGTCACTCCTGGGCTTCCGGATATTGGCAAAGGCTCTTGCCACCCCATAGTGCCTTTTTAGGCAAGGCTCAAATTCTAAACCTACCACCCTAGAACACCAAAAGGAAAAACTAAGGGTAATGCTGCTCAATGCCAGAAGTCTCACTCTCAAGATGCACACACTCGAGGCCCTTCTCAATATGGAGAACATCGATGTCTGTGCTGTGACAGAAACCTGGTTCATGGTTCCTGAGAGCACCCCGGCACAAACAGGTTTCACCTCATATCATGTTCCGCCCCAAAATCCGGACAACACCAAGAAAGGAGGGTGTCCATATTCATAAAGGACACCCACACCTCAAGGTTGGTGGCAATGCGATGCATCGGAGACCATCCAGGTGCAATTAACCATAGGCAAGACTGCTCTGCAATTTGTAGCATGTTACAGGCCACCCTCTCAAACTCAGGAACCTCACATGGCCTTCCTGAAAACATTGGAGGGATAAATGTATCTCCAAACACCATCATACTAGGTGACTACAACTACACTAATATAGACTGGGAACACTACTCAATCCAGAACACTCTAACCCAAAGATTCGTGGAAGTCATAAACTCAAATGCCATGGAACAACTAGTCACCATCCCCACAAGAGGAGAAAACATACTTGATCTCATCATCACGAACATGGGATCAAAATGTTCAACACCGGAAGTATACCCCTCACTGGTGAGATCAGATCATAAACTAATCTCGCTGGAGGTCCTCATCCGCCCACCTGAAACAAAAAAGACCACAGTGAAAACTTCTCAAAAGCCGATTTCACACTTCTAAAAACTAGTGTGGTCTCCTTTAAGGCCCCTGAGCCAGTGGTAAACATTACTCAAACCGCTGAATCACTTACAAATGCCTTCTACCAGCACCTACAGGACTGCATGGATCAGGCAATCCCAAACAAAACTAAGACTCTCTGTACCAAAGGCAAGCATCCAGTCTGGTGGACCCCAGCCATAAACAAGCTCTACAACAAAAGGAGGAAGCTACTACAAGATAGAGCAAAATCCTTGAAAGGTAAGACACCTTTGATCATTATAAGTAAAAAACTAAGAGCTCTCATAAAATCATCCAAGGCAAATTTTGAGAGAAAAATCACCAAGGACTCTAAAGACAATCATAAGGCCTTCTTTAGCTATGTTAGAAACCTAGGAGGAAACTCCCAGATATGCTCAGAATTAGTTCAGAATGATGTGAAAATTACTGAACCTACACACATTGCTAACATACTGGCTGACAGGTTCAGTGCAAACTTCTCCCCACGTCAAAAGGAGAGATATCTATTCCAGAGGATTGTAGCCCCAAACATCTCCAACGCCCAGGTGAGAACTGCCCTCACTAAGGCAAAAACACAGCATCCATGGGACCGGATGGTGTCCCGGCTGTGTGCTTCATGAACTCAACGAGGAATTAAACCCACAGTTAGGACAGCTGTTTAATCTTAGCCTCACCTCAGGATACGTACCAAGGAGTGGCGCGGCGACTGTGGGCCCACTTCATAAGGGCGGTGCCTCCACAGACCCTGGAAATTACCACCCCATTAGCTTGACAAGCCTTATCTGCAAAGCCATGGAGAGGATCATAATGGAACTCATAAATAAAGACATAGGGAACTTGCAGACTTTGGATCCAACCCAGTTTGGCTTTGTCAAAGGCAGATCCTGCCTCTTAAACTTGGTTGACTTTTTCGAGACAGTCACCAAGGCCATTGATGAGGGAAAGGCAGTCCATACAGCCTACCTCGACCTGGCAAAGGCCTTCGACACAATACCCCACTCAGGTATCATCGAAAAACTCATCAGCTTGAATGTAAACCCATACATCACAAGATGGGTTGCAAACTGGCTAAGTGACAGAAACCACAGGGCCAGAGTTGCTGGAGCCATGTCAGACTCAAAGCCTGTTACAAGTGGTGTCCCACAGGGCTCAGTCCTGGGTCCACTCTTGTTCGGCATCTACTTTTCTGAAGTACAAGCAAACACAGGAGGGTTATGGCTGACAAAGTTTGCAGATGACTGCAAACTGGGCCATAGTCGAAACACATCTGACACAGATATCCTCCAGAAGGGCCTCACAGAAACGGATAACTGGTGCCAGAGCCATGGCCTGAAGTTAAACGCCAAAAAATGCATAGTCATACCCTTTGGGAAAAACAAGGTTACCCCTAGCTACCTTATAGGTGGCAATCCACTGAGCACAGAAAAGTCATCAGGGATCTGGGGACCCAAGTTGACAGTAGCCTTCGTTTGACACTCATGTTGCTAAAGTAGTTAGGAAAACCTTCTATATCGCCCACCTGATCATGAAGGGATTCACATCTAGATCAAGGGAGGTCATCGTCCCCTGTACTCATCACTCATTAGACCTATGATTGAGTACAATGCCCCGTTCAGAATGTATCTGACCAGACACCTGCTGCAGCTTGAAAGGCCCCAAAAGTTCCTCACCAAAAGGATAAAGGGTCTCAAAAATATGTCTTATGCTGCCCGACTGAAAGAACTCCAGCTCTATTCAGTCTCATACCGCTTGCTCAGAGGTGACCTGTGCCTGACATATAAGGCCATGTCAAACCCAGATTTGATGAATATGCTTCACCTCAAAAAATCTAGATCCTCAGAACCACAAGGGCGGGAGACTTAAACCTTGACACAGTTATAAATAGAACATGCTGGAGGGACAGATTCATCACCCAGAGACTCCCTATGCTGTGGAACAAAATCCCGGTACATGTGAGGCAGAGCACCTCGCTGGCCTTGTTCAAGAGGAATCTTGACCAATGGATGGGAGATCGCAGATATACCCCAGGGATTACTTCAGTGTCACTGCTTGACAGAGGCACAGAAAAATGAAAGGCATAGTTTTTATTCAAACTAAAGGGGTGGCGAAAGCCACATAACTATGGGCTAGGCTTATAAATGCCCTTGGGCAGATAGCCTAGTATGAACCTATGAACCTATGAACCAAACACAAAAATAAAAAAGTGAGGGCACACCACAACTCTGAATGGCGAAACACTGCTTTATTCAAAAGTGATCAAAATGACTAAGCGCTTTCACCTGCACATCCTAGGCTTCATCAGAGTCATATACCATAAACATAATTTCCCTTTTATAACTTATTGAAATGACATCACAAAATGTTAACTGCTGCCATTTTCAAACAGAAGAAACTTTCAGTAGTATTTAAAAACATTAGAACTCTTATTGTACCTATGCTAAAACCACAAATAAATAACAGCATACAGCAATACAAAAGCCATATAAGTAACATTGTATAAATTGAATGTAAAAATTCATATAAAAATCCCACTTACTACTGCTTAAAAGTGCTTACTCTCATTTACCCCATGCTAATTTCTTTAAAAGAAAAGAAAAAGGGGTGATAGGAAAGTGGTGAAAAAGGAGGCATGCAGAAGGAAAAACAATAAGGAAAGTAGCTAGGAATGTGCAGGATGGGTATAGGGAAGGTCCATAGCTGTCCATTTGCTCTACAGCAACAGCTGTGAATATATATATATATATATATATATATATATATATATATATATATATATATATATATATATATATATATACTGAATTTGGAGGTAGATTTGGGCACTCAAATCTTTGAAAGAGGGGTGAGGAAAACAACAATGTGTTGTGAAGCCAATTAGACTACATTACATGTGTCCAGTGGACATGTGTGCAAAATGGACAGCTATGTATGGGGCAAGATTTTTTTGGGGGAGAGTGGGATGTTGGGAAAGGATAGTAGGTATATTTGGGGAGGTAGGTTAGGTAGGAAGACAAACAAGACAGACAAGACAGCATACAGAGGTGGTATATTACACATGTGTGGGGTAAATGCCTTGGATGGGGAGGGGTGTTTGGAAATTGGAAGCCCTTGAGCCTCCAAATGGAAACAGTGGAACTGTGGTCCCCACCCATGAACAGTCACCACTGCACTTTCATGACCCTGAAGGTGGCTGTGTGGGGCTGAGCAGGAGGGGCAGGTTGACCCTCTAAATACACCATGCGACCCTCAAACTGGCATAGCAGATCTCCAAACTCCCTTCAGAGCTCGCTATGCACCAGTCCCCAGACCTGACTTCAGGTGGCAGGATCCTTCATGGGAGGGGACAAGCCCCATTCCGTGAGGTGGTTCCACTCAAAGGCGGTGCAGGACTAGTGGACATGGAGGTCCAGGGGTGGGTCCCAGACATGGTGGGGCCCGGTGCCACGGCCAGATGCGGTGGGAGTGGTGGGTCCGCTGGGACCAGCCTTCCCAAGTGTGCTATGGTGTTGCAGTTTTAAAACATATGCGGGTTAGTAATAGTCAACACAATCCAGGATTAGTTATAACATCATGCATAGATATTACCATTAACCCAAAACACCAGATTTGGAACAGTTGCATGGCAACCAGAATGCATGGATATATGGAACCACAGTGGCCATTACAATGACATGTAGGTTACACTGATAACAACAGGCCACCAATGATAGTATTTCAACATGGAACATTAATAGAAACACTTTTTCAATATTTATTGAACAATAGGACGTATGTCCCAACAGTAGATTCATTGTAAACAGCCATTGATTTGTGTATTTAGATTATTGTTGCAGATATGGTGGGGGAGAGAGAGATGTCAATTAACAACTTATATATCCTTGTAGTACTCACAACTTTAATGATCACTGCTCTAATCATTACTGTACAGGTATTATTACAGTACCCTATGGCCTTGGTTTGGGGAGTGGTATGTTTCACAGTGTATACTTCAACTGTCTTATAGCTAAATTCTACATCCCTTACCTGGTAGACCTGTGGAGGGAATGTTTGTTAACACTACCTGACTGTTTTTACACATTTTCCCAGATTCCGAGTTAATATTATGCATATACCTCTCAATCTCCTAATGCACACACTCTGGACAAAGCTTGACAACATGGGGGTACAAATAGGGACATATTTTGAATATTGCTCTCATAAACTTGGAGAGTTGCTAGAGTGACACAATTTGTTTTAATATACATTTTCTGAAAGTTTTGAGGTTTGAAAATCAAATGTATGTCATTATTAAGTGACTACAATTCTGAGATCATCCCACTGATTTTCCAGGGAGATAGAGGAACAGGCAGAAAATATGAGCCAACTATCTGGACATTCTGAAAAAATGTGTACAGTTGAGAGGTATGATTATGCATACAGCTTACTACCACTCCCAGGATTTGAATCATGGCTGTATCTGCTAAAAATACAACAATTTAAGTTTCAGCAGAGTGTGCTATTTGGATATTGCTGTCTATTCCTTTGGTGTTTTCCATCTAAGTCTCTCTTGGTTGTACAATCTGACCATTTAATTACAACAGTCTTATACAGACATTCCTAGACATATTTTTATGTAGCACAGTATGAGAAACAATGGTTGACACAACAGTACTATTCTGATATCAGATATTACTGAATGCTACATGTCAGGCCATACAATACCAGAGTAAACACTACCAGTCCAGGATTTAAATCTTTATTGGCAGGCACAGTTTTCTTATCTGACAGACCTGTGAAGGGAATGTTTGTTAATACTACCTGACTGTTTCTACACATATTCCCAGATTTCGAGTTAATATTATGCACGTACCTCTCAATCTCTTAATGCACACACTCTGGACTACTCTGAGGTGAGTAGTAGTACCCAGGCTGACAGTGAGGCACCACTGTCATAGGATGCCAGATGTCCTGTGGAATGGGAGATGGGAAGGGTTACAAAGAGAGAGCTGAGACAGGCTCAGCTCTCAGACCCTACATTGCAAGGCCTGAGTCAGGTAGCTAGTGAGGCACCTGATTCTCAAGAGAAGGGTGAATCTGTATACTGGGACAAAGGGTTACTCTATAGAGAGTGAACCCCTGAGGGAGGGCTAGAAAGTGAGATGGCACAGCAGTTGGTAGTGCCTAGAGCCTACTGTCTGGTGCTTCTAGCCATAGCCCATGATATTCTTTTTGCAAGTCATATGGGCATAAAATGTACAAAGAGACATATTATGCAGAGCGTCTATTGGTCTGGAATTTCTAGAGATGTAACAGGGTACTGTAGGACCTGTGAGCAGTGCCAAAAGGTAGGCAAGGCAGGAGACAAGGTGAGAGCTCCTATGATACATTTGCCTGTGATTGTGGAGACATTTCAGAGGGTAGCTATGGATATTGTGGGGCCTCTGAGTATTCCAAGTTCCACAGGGAAAATGTATATCCTAGCGGTAACAGATTATGCTGCAAGATACCCTGAGGCAGTGGCTTTGTCCTCCATTGAGGCAGAAAAGGTGGCAAATGCTTTGTTAGAGATTTTCAGCAGGGTAGGTTTCCCAAAAGAAAAACTGACTGCCAGAGCTGCCAATTTCATGTCAGACATGCTGGCTTGTCTGTGGAAGTACTGTGGGGTGACACACCTGAAGACCACCCCCTATCATCCCCAGACTAATGGTCTTGTTGAGAGGTTAAACACTACAATCAAGTCCATGCTATGGGCATTTGTAGACCATTTTAAGAGGGAATGGGACAAATATTTGCCCCATCTGTTGTTTGCTTACAGAGAGGTTCCCCAGGAATTCACAGGTTTTTCATATCTTTGAGTTGCTGTATGGGCATAGGGTGAGGGGACCTCTAGACTTAATTCGTGAGGAGTGGGAAGAGGAGTGTGAAACTCACAAGGAGTCTGTTGTGGCATATGTCCTAAACCTCAGGATAATGGTCAGGGAATTTACCAGAATAGGGAGGCCCTTGTGTTGAGTATTTGCAGTGGCTTGCAGGAGGATTCTGAGGGAGACTGGGTGACTGATCTCCTCAGTGAGGCTTGGACTGACACCTCAGTAGAAGGGGTAGCAATGTCCCAGCAGCTATCTCCTACTCAAGTTCAAGAAATCCGAGCAGTGTTAGAGGAGTTTGGGGACATGTTCACTGGAAAACTAGGGTGCATCCACCTGGTGCAGCACCACGTGGATACAGGACCCCAAAAGCCTATTAGGCAGGCCCCTTATAGGGTGCCTGAGAGAGTCAAACAGACTCTGAGGGAGGAGATACATGAGATGTTGGAACTAGGGGTAATTCAAGAGTCCAACAGTCCATGAGCCATCCCAGTGGTACTGGTGACAAAGCAGGTAAGTAGCACCAGGTTCTGTGTGGACTACAGGAAATTAGTCACTCACAATCAGATGCTTACCCCATGCCTAGGACAGATGAGGCCCTAGAGCAGCTGGGTGGGTCTAACTATGTTACAATCATTGATCTTACCAAGGGTTACTGGCAGGTGCCCTTGATTCCCAGTGCTAGAGAGAAGTCAGCCTTTGTGACTCCTTTTGACTTGTATGAGTTCACAAAGATGCCCATTGGGATGGAAAATGTCCCAGTGACTTTCAAGAGGCTGGCAGATCATATCCTAGCAGGAGCAGTAGGGTTTGCTCTTGCTTACCTAGATGATATTGCATCTACAGCCATTCCTGGCAAGAACACCTTCAACATGTCAGGGAGGTGTTGGGCAGACTACAGAGGGCAGGGTTGACCATTAAGCCAAACAAATGTCAGGTGGGTATGGCAAAGGTCACTTATCTGGAAAACAGAGTGAGGATTAGTAAGATTAGGCCAGAACATGCCAAAGTAGAAGCTATTCAGGCATGGCCTGCACCTGCTACCAAAAGCAGGTGAGGGCATTCTTAGGACAGCAGGGTACTACAGAAAGTTCATCCCCAGTTATACTACCATAGCTGCTCCCCTCACAGACCTGACAAGGAAAAACAGGCCAGATAGGGTAGTGTGTATCACAGCATGTGAGTAGGCATTCCAGAAGTTTAAAGAAGCTTTGGGAGGACCCCCTGTGTTAGCCAGTCCAGATTACAGCAAATTATTTGTTGTGCAGGTGGATGCCTAAAACCATGGGGTGTGGGCTGTAGTTAGCCAGATTTATTCTGAGGGAGAGGAGTACCCAGTGGTTTATCTCAGTTGTAGGCTTCAACCAGGGAGGAATGCTATGCAGCTGTAGAAAAGGAATGTCTAGCCATAGTGTGGGCACTGCAGAAACTTCAGCCTTATCTGTATGGAAGAAAATTCACTATAGTTACAGACCACAATCCCTTTACATGATTACACAGAGCCAGCCAGCAAAATGCCAAGTTGCTAAGATGGAGCCTAGGGTTGCAAGCATGTGATATGTCAGTGCAGCACCACAGTGGGATTACCAATGCCAACGCAGATGGACTCTCAAGATAGGGAATGGGGTAAGGCATACTCAGATAGACCTAACCCACTCAAGCAATGTTTCTCAAGGGTCACTTGAAAAACTAGCTTGAGTTCTCTGGGTGGGATATGTGAAGATAGGTGAAGGCTGCCAGCCTAGCCAGATAGAATTTTATAGATAATTCTGTCATTTGTAAATATTAATATAAGCCATACGCTTGTTCTCTTAAATGGAATAAAATGGTGTTAAATGTGGAACTGCAAAAATGTAACAACAGTGCACTCTGCTGTAAGAAAGCTGTTAAGTCAAGCATTGTACAATTGTTTGATCACAAATCCCGGAGCCAAGAAATCTGGATGAAGGAATTCTTGCTTTTGTTTTGAGACCAGAGTTAATTGATGGAATTTGCATGCATAATGTCTTTTATTGCTATAGCTTCCTGACCAGGTGCAAGATCAAAAGGGCTGTTACGCTCTGAGCTTCTGTTAGCCCAGGAAACAGAAAATAATGATGTAATCTGGGTCAGTGGTATGGTGTTATCAATTTAAGGACAGAGAGACTCAGAGCCTTTTGCATTTGTCTTGCGAACATCCATCACCAGCACTCTGCCTATGCTCTATATACATGTTTATTATGTAATGAAATAGGAAGATTAGATTAGTCTTTTTCTGTATTGATGTCAGAAGTTTTCTACTGTATTATTTTAAGTATTTTTCTGTGATCTCTGAACTCTTGACTAGCACTGTGTATTAAGACGCATTGTCTTGTTTTTTTATTATTTATTATTAAATATTTTAAACCTTTTAACTTTGACTGTTTTGTGTAGAGATAATTTAAGCTCTAGAGTACATTGCATGTATATAGTGGTACTGTCCAAGTCACTCCAATAAGCTTTGCTGTTCAGTCACACTTACCATTTGGATAACACTATTGCACAGTGATAATTGGACACCCTTTGATAAGGGCCTTATTAGTAGTTGATATTAGTGGTTGGTGGCAAGTGGTGTTACTCTTTAGTCTGGGCAAAAGGAGCACATCTGGAGAACATGTGCCAGCCTTCCCCAGGAGCGTCTGTGTGCTTGTAAATAACCCATATCTCAAAGTGTGTGTGTGTCAGCAACTTGGGCAGGGACACAAAACACTGGTTGGACAGAGAGGGTGCTGGGGGTTTTAGCTTGACCACAAGGCTGACATCAAGACCCTATAGTTGTGCCAGTGGGAGACTTATTGGGGATCTGGACAGAAAGGGAGAAACCAGCCCCAGACTGACTGTGATCTGTATGTGCTTTTAGGGGAAATTGTACTTTACTGTGTGTGTATTTGTTATCCTCCCCTATGTGGATGCCCCTCACTGGTGTTAGTGGTGAGGATTGAGGCTCCCTGATTGCTGGGCCAGTGCACAGGTGTCACACTCTTTGTGGATGGGAACTACAAAAGCAGTCTTCCATATTTAAGTGGAAATACAATGACTGTAAGGACTACTGTAAAAGCCATTGGATGCAAGGAACCAAGAATGTGAAAATATTGGAAAGGAATAATCCACTTATCAGGTGCTGTATATGTATTGGGCTTAATGATTTAAGTGCTTTCTCAATTGCCATAAGAGAAACAGTAGGACACAAACTACTCCTATACATTGGTCCTATTCAGTGTCAAACACTTAAACAAAGCTGAGATCTTCTCTGTAAATGTAGTCAGTAGTTATTTGGGGTCAGTTTATTTATTTATTTTACATTTGTTTACCAGGAGTGTCTGACTGAGCCCAGTAAAGGCCCATTTTCAGCAAAGGCCAAGGGAGAAAAGTTCCAAGTTGCACATTATGTAATGCTACATAGAATTAAAAAAAATAGGTTTACATCAGAAATTAACAAAGCCAGACAGAGTGACAACACAAACTAGATAAGAACACACCTAGATGTAATGAATCCAATAAAAGTTTTAATAAACTCCAAACAGCACAAAAGGTAATGTAAAGCACTTTTTGTCTCGTCGATCCACCAGACTTCCTCAGACAAACTCATACAAAACAAGCACCAATTTTAAATTAAAAACTTTTTCCTGCAAAACTACATCAGACTATCAAACACATTGTTCAATTAACATCAATTAAAACATTAAAGTTATATAACAAAACACTACCCTAAACCTTGTACGTAAACTTGAACAGTTTTTCTATAAACAACATTTTATGAAAAACCTTACTTGTCATAAAAACCTAACCTGGAAAACCAAGACATGAAAAGTGGGTATTACTCAAAAACCTTTTAAATATAGATCTTAAACTAATATAAACACTTTTATAAAAAAACTTTTTTACATATCTGTATATTATCTAATAAGGCTCCTCAACTTAAGAATAAAAGAAATGGAGATCACCTCATTTAGACCCGGTTTCCTACTAGAATCCAGGCTAAGCTGCCATAATACTTCTTTTTTCTCTAATAGTAAACCTAAAGCATCACCCCTATTGTCCATCAAAATCTGGTCTATCACCCTAAATGCAAAAGAATGCCCCGTTTACTATTACAATGTCTAGCCAATACATTTTCATTCTTTCCTTTAGCAATGCTGTAAACATGTTCATATACCCTCTCTTTCAACTTTCTGTCAGTCTTACCAACATAAAAGCATGGGCATAACCAACACTAGGCAAGATATATCACAGACCTAGTATTACAATTGTACCTACCATTGACCCTATAAAACCTATCCCGAATAGTAAATGTAAAGCCAGATGCCATATATCTACAATAGTTACCAGCCTTGCACTTATACATACCAGGGGTATGTGCATAAATCTGCCTAGAGAATTCCACTAAATATTTTAGATTCCTACCCCTCTTGAAAATAACCAATGGGTTATGGCCTATTTTATCAACAGTTTCTTCTTCTATTGAAAGAACCCCCCAATTCTTAGACAAAATATCCCTTATTTTGTAAGCATCAATACTAATTTGCGTGACAAAACTAGAGGCAAAATCCTTTGACTGGGGGAAGCCAACTGTATTTCTACCCAAAGGAGGGACTACATTTCTATCACCTTTATCTACCACTGACAATTCACCTGGAAGACACAAAATAGGTCTATAAATCTCTCTCCTCCTTTTCTCTAAAACTTCTACCACAATTTTTCCAACAAATTTTCAGGGCATCCTCTGTTCATAAACATCTGTTTTAACAGATCACATTCATCTATAAAGTGAGCTTCCTTAGTGACCATCCTTGCAGCACAAACTAACTGCCCCTTTACCACCGATCTCATTTGGTGTAGGAGACGGCAACTAGTAAAGTGCAACATATTGTTGGAATACATTTCCTTATGATGTATACTGGCTGAATAACAGCCTAATAGGTTATCCTTCACTAACCATACATCTAAATAAGAAATGCTATCATCTTTAAAAGAACTGGTAAACCTTAAAAAGGTTGTAGTTGAATTAAAGTACCTTAACAGTTCATTTGCTGGTGCCCCGTTCACCCTAAATAAAATGAACACATCGTCCAGGAACCACGTATAAAAACAGCTAGGTTGCATAATGTCTGTGTTGTTAAACACATAATGGGATTCCCAGTGGGCCATAACCAAATTGGCCACACTAGCCCCACAAGGGGACCCCATCACAACCACCACCTGTTGTAAATAAATTTCACCATCAAACATGGCAAAATTACTCGTAAGTATAATATCTAAAAGTTCCTCGACGATCCTCACCTCATTGTCAGGGCCTCCATAGTACCTCATCCTTTCAACAACCCATTCAACACTCAAAGTGTACAGAATTGAAAAATATAAATCCACCACATCAATAGTTAAAAAGTTCACTTCCCTCTCAAAACTCCTTTGGTTAATGGCCGCTAAAAAGACCAAGAGTTTTTACATATCTGACATTCCTTTATAACATATTTCTTTAAAATATTGTCCACATATTTAGTGTTAGCATAATTAATAGAAGACCTAGCATTAGCTAACACTCTCATCGGTGGATCAGAAATACACTTATGTAACTTAGGTAAACCAAAAAGAGAGGAAACCCTGGGTGATAATATGGTAAGGTAGTTGAGCATAGACTTATCTATTACACCTTCCATAAACAAGTCATCCAAATAGGAATTGATGTTTCTATAAGCCCTATTCATTTCATTAATTCTCACGTTTCTATATATAACACTATTCAACACCTTTTCCATTCTTACATTATAGTCAGTGATGTCCATTATGACCAGCCCACCACCTTTATCTGGTTTATACACTCATAAAGGTAAAGATCTCAAATTGTTCAACGCCAGTCATTCACATTTGCTAATATTAATGTGTTCATACTTTGTATGTTGCTTAGCTAAATCCCTAATATCAAGCCCACACAAAGATTCATATAAAGTCAACAAAGAGTGTGTAGGAGGGTTGAAGGTACTTAATACACTTAAGTCATTCCTTTTTGCTACAATAATAATAATAATTATTTATCCTGGTGCTGACATGTTTGGATTGTGTTTTTTTTTCATTTTTTTTTCCTACAGTGGTCCTTTAAGTGGCAGCATGCCAGCAATGTGTCTGTTAACATGAGATGCTAAGCTTCTGTTTTCTTTAGAAAACTTTTTTTTGTTTTTTAAAACTTTTTAACCTAGTAATTGCCAATAATTCTTAACTTACAGACAGCATAAAAATAAAAAGTCTGTTTTACGCTCTACCAATGATCTTGCAAATTACTATAAATTAATACTAATGTCTTAAATGACATCTTACACATTTCTACAATGCACAGTTACATGTAAACCTCACAACAGTGGGCTGTGTTTCTTCATTATACTAATTATTAAACTACACACACTTAACTTACTCCATTATGCTTAAAACAATACTTTGAAATCTAGCTATTCACTATATTACCACCCCAAGGTAACCGAGCAAATAATAATACCACTGCAATTCATTTAAACAATTATTGACTCCGTAGTTATGCATTTGGTATATATACATGGGGGGGGGGGTCTCCTGCACATAGGGGTATAATGGGTCATGTCCCCTGTAAAAACAGTATTTTGTCTTTTGTTAGTGTGTTTTTGTGAAAATTCATTAGCACAAGCAGTATTCATGCTAAAGGCATTCAGCAGATTGATATGATTCCACTTAAAGGCAGTGATCTCTAAATCTACAAAAATGTGCTCGTGAGGTATGACCATGTCTTATATTATATTTACTAGACAGTCACATTTGCTTTGCAGAGTCATTATTTTACATTTTTACTTCCCAACTTTACTTTTTTCTCTTTCTCTCTCTCTCTCTCTCTCTCTCTCTCTCTCTCTCTCTCTCTCACACACTCTTTTTATATAAATTACTACTAGGTAATATCAAAGTGACAATCCAAGTATTTTTCCTAAATCACTTTTAGTATATTCCATGTCAGGAACTGAAACTGTGCATACAAATGAACTTCCCTACTGTTAAGAGGCCACTGAACCAGCTTTTTGAACTCACTGCAGCCACTAAACTGGTTGCCTGGCAAATACACTGGCTCTTGGCCTATCAGGCCATTTCCCCTCCTCAGTATTTCAACCTTTATCATGAGCAATAACCTCACAACTGTCAACCACACTTTAATGTGATTTCAAGTCTCTAATAAGCATAGGTCACAACCCCTAAAGACCTTCTCCAGCATCTAAACCTTTATTCTTCTTCTTTGTTTTATTTATTTTCCTGCCATAACTTTGAAATAGCATAAACATGTAACAACCAAAATTTTTCCTAACATGTCACCAAATCCATAGCTTCCAATCTTAATACTTACCTGCACCTTTAATCTATAGGCCTCCCCTATAACTCTAAGAGGATTACATGAATGAAGCTCACAGTCACTTGCTTGTTAGTTTAACCCATTAAAACAAAGCTACCTACTACAGGCTGCAATATCCTTGTAGTGAATGGAACATCATGATACCATCCAAAAGCAGGAATAAGGCAAGCTTGATGAGAACCTTTCTGATGTCAGAGAGATTAAGTGCTGTCATGATCATGTGTTGATTAACAGCAGAGTTCCAGAAGGCAAAGAACAGCAGCAATGCGTAAAATGCTTTTGGAAGTTGCTGGATACATTGCACATCACACTTACAAAAAATGTGTGGAATAACAAAGTGTGTAACAACTTTTAAAGTTGCTTGTTCTTCATAGGGGCACTTTATTTAGACTTGTTATCTGGTTAAATGTTTGAAAGTCAGTAAAATACTTCATGCACTTACACTTCTTTTTCTGTAACTAGTAGTGCATGATTAAATTAAACTGCATGTAATACAAGGAATTATTATCAGATCTCTCCCTTCATAGCTCTTATTTTGTGTTCCCAACATGGATACCAAGATTCACCTCTTGGGCTTCCCTCTGATGGTGAATTTCTTGTCATCCATGTCTCGAACACATGATATGTTGGTCATGTTTGGCAAACTGATGATAATGTTTTATGGTTTAGTCCTTAGCAATCTAGCCTCTGTACCTCATACAGAATCTTCTTATCCCTTGTTAAACCTGACTAGAAATCAGTCCTCTTCGAAATCAGTCCTCTTCTCCATCAGACCCAGTGGTGCCACCCTGGCACCAAATGGAGCACTATTTAGGTACTTCACCAGTGCAAACATATTTCAGACTAAAGAAGACCTACACAAAATTCCTAGCAGTCCCTCACAAAAGGACCCAAATGACTAGGATTCTGCACTTTCCTCTGGGCTTTGGCAACACTAAAACAGTTGCTTATAAACGTCATTACTGCCCACTTTATGTATGATGGTAAATTCAGGAATGCAACTCTCTGGTAGAGCTCTTGAATTAATAAACAATGTAATAAAAGAAGGAAAATAGTGAAAAGTTGTAGAAATTCCCATCCACTGCCTCACGACCACACCCTGAAACATGCCAGTAAGGAGAAAATATAAAGCAGAATATGGGCTTAGGTTTGCTATGGATACCACAAAGGA
>NC_056746.1:619707503-619753715 GCF_019279795.1 Protopterus annectens | reverse complement strand
GTGGGGTCCAGAGTTTGGAGATTACCAATGTCTTTGTTTATAAGTTCCATGATGATATGTTCCATGGTCTTGCAGACCAGGCTCGTCAGGCTAATGGGGCAGTAGTTCCCAGGGTCAGTGGTGGCTCCCCCTTGTGGAGTGGGATAACCGTCGCTGTGCACCATTCAGCAAGCACAAAGCCTGAGGTGAGGCTATTATTGAACTTGGTACTTAGGTGGGGTGCCAGTTCATTCTGTAGTTTGTGTAGAACACAGCGTGGGATGTTGTCTGGTCCCATGGATACTGTGTTCTTGGTTTTGGAGAGTGTGGTTTTTACCTGTGCAGCCATGATTACAGGGACTTTGCATTTTTTCGGTATAGAGATGGGCTGTTTAGGGGGTGAGAGGGGGTAAAGTTATCACTGAACCTATCTGCCAGGATGTTGGCAATATCAGTTGGGTCTGTATATTTAGTGCCATTGTGCTGTAACTCAGAGCAGATCTGAGTGCTGCCATTGACATTCTTGACATAGCTATAGAATGCTTTGTGGTTGTCTTTAGAATCAGTGGTGATTTTGTTTTTGTAACTAGCTTTGGAGGATTTTATCAGGGATCGCAGCTTCTTACTGAGGCTGACCAGGGAGCTCTTCCACTCATGGGATTTTACTCTCTTTTGCAACAGTTTCTTTTCTGTTGTACAGTTTGTTTATGGCAAGGGAACACCAGATTGGCTTCCTTTTTTTGGAGGATAGCGTCTTGGTTCTGTTTGGGATAGCACGATCCATTCACTCATGTATGTGCTTATAAAGTGCAATTGTGTAGGATTCGGTAGTTGAAACTGTATTGTTCATCTGCATGGGTGTCATGAAGTTCACCACTTCTGTCTTAAGAAGCATAAAGTTGGCTTTGGAGAAATTTTTTTCGATGGTTTCCTTAATGGGGGGGGGGGGGCAGGACGTGGATATCTAGGGTAACTAGCTTATGGTCGGATCGGACCAATGAGGCATTGACTTCAGGTGTGGAACACCGGTCACTCATGTAGGTAATGACTAGATCTAGGGTATTGTTGCCCCTGGTGGGGGTGTGGATAAGTTGATCCAGGGCATTGGAGTTTATGAATTCCAGAAAGCGTTGAGCAAAGGAGTTGGTACATGAGTAGTTTTCCCAGTTAATGATGGGGTAGTTGAAATCGCCCATTATTAGGGTGTTTTGTTGAACCCTAATATTTTCCAGTACATCAAGAAAAGAGGAGTGGGAATCCTGGGGCATGGTGGGTGATCTGTAGCAAGCTACAATTTGGATTGCAGTTTTGCCCAGAGTTAGCTGCACTTGGATAACCTCGGCTGCATTATGCTGAGCAACTAGCCTGGAGGTGTGGATATCCTTAATGAATCTGGACACACCTCCACCTTTGCTGTTCCAGTCCAGGTTACATGGCCGAAAAGTGTGGTATGAGTTATAGCCTGGTAGTGCAGGGGTGCTCTGTGGAGCCTTGAACCAGGTCTCAATCACTGCACAGATATCAATGTTCTCCATTTTAAGGAGTGCTTCGAGTGAGTGCATTTTGAGATTTAGACTTCTAGCATTGAGTAGTATCACCCTCAGTTTTTGCTTGCCTTTTCCTGTTACAGTGTTGAATTTGTCATTTGAACCTTGCCTAAAAAAAGCACTATAGAGGCGGCAAGAACCGTAGCCAGTATCCGGAATCCCAGGGGTGACAGGTGCAGGCCATCTCTGGTAAAGCATTGTGGTCTGTCATCCATGTCATCCCAGGCAGACAGATACTGGATCCCTTTAGAATGTATATATATATATATATATATATATATATATATATATATATATATATATATATATATATATATATATATAGATCTAGGACATTTGCTCGAGTGAGCAAACATTCAAATCCATAATAACCGAACACACTTTAACAAAAGTGCTTTTATCAAAAAGTGCTTTTGTTAAAGTGTTAAAAAATAAAACACTACATTTACATTTTATCAGTGAAAAGTACTTTCGTGTAAGTATGCCGGCCGTTTGGGTTTCAGTCATTTGCTCACTCGATCAAACGTCCTAGATCTATATACATATATATATATATATATATATATATATATATATATATATATGTATATACACACACACACACACACACACACACACACACACACACACACACACACACATATATAAATACATTTTCCCTACTGTTGAATGACAGTGCTACATGATATGTTTGTGAAAACATCACACATATCTGCAGCTCAGATGGCTTTGGCTTAGTGGTTAATTGCTGTGGCTATGGTGTGCAAGGTCCTGGGTTTGAGCTTTGTGAGGGCTTATGTATTTTGTTGCTGGGAAGAACAAGGGGTGTTGCACACAGAGTGATTAAGGCACTTTTAAGCAGTTGTAAACAGGGTTGCTCGGGTTTGCGAAGTGGTAAGCAATGTTAACTTCCAGTTAAATAAGCTTACAGACAGTTAGCCTGAAAGTGCTTAATCTGTGTAGGCATTGCTTAGCTCTGCACAAACAGGTGTAATCCCACTTACTAGTATCACCAAACACAAAAATAAAAAAGTGAGGGCACACCACAACTCTGAATGGCGAAACACTGCTTTATTCAAAAGTGATCAAAAGACTAAGCGCTTTCACCTGCACATCCTAGGCTTCATCAGAGTCATATACCATAAACATAATTTCCCTTTTATAACTTATTGAAATGACATCACAAAATGTTAACTGCTGCCATTTTCAAACAGAAGAAACTTTCAGTAGTATTTAAAAACATTAAAACTCTTATTGTACCTATGCTAAAACCACAAATAAATAACAGCATACAGCAATACAAAAACCATATAAGTAACATTGTATAAATTGAATGTAAAAATTCATATAAAAATCCCGCTTACTACTGCTTAAAAGTGCTTACTCTCGTTTACCCCATGCTAATTTCTTTAAAAGAAAAGAAAAAAGGGGTGATAGGAAAGTGGTGAAAAAGGAGGCATGCAGAAGGAAAAACAATAAGGAAAGTAGCTAGGAATGTGCAGGATGGGTATAGGGAAGGTCCATAGCTGTCCATTTGCTCTACAGCAACAGCTGTAAATATATATATATATATATATATATATATATATATATATATATATATATATATATATATATATACTGAATTTGGAGGTAGATTTGGGCACTCAATTCTTTGAAAGAGGGGTGAGGAAAACAACAATGTGTTGTGAAGCCAATTAGACTAGATTACATGTGTCCAGTGGACATGTGTGCAAAATGGACAGCTATGTATGGGGCAAGATTTTTTGGGGGGAGAGTGGGATGTTGGGAAAGGATAGTAGGTATATTTGGGTAGGTAGGTTAGGTAGGAAGACAAACAAGACAGACAAGACAGCATACAGAGGCGGTATATGACACATGTGTGGGGTAAACGCCTTGGACAGGGAGGGGTGTTTGGAAATTGGAAGCCCTTGAGCCTCTAAATGGAAACAGTGGGACTGTGGTCCCCACCCATGAACAGTCACCACTGCACTTTCATGACCCTGAAGGTGGCTGTGTGGGGCTGAGCAGGAGGGGCAGGTTGACCCTCTAAATGCACCATGCGACCCTCAAACTGGCATAGCAGATCTCCAAACTCCCTTCAGAGCTCGCTATGCACCAGTCCCCAGACCTGACTTCGGGTGGCAGGATCCTTCATGGGAGGGGACAAGCCCCATTCCGTGAGGTGGTTCCACTCAAAGGCGGTGCAGGACTAGTGGACATGGAGGTCCCGGGGTGGGTCCCAGACATGGTGGGGCCTGGTGCCACGGCCAGATGAGGTGGGAGTGGTGGGTCCACTGGGACCAGCCTTCCCAAGTGTGCTATGGTGTTGCAGTTTTAAAACATATGCGGGTTAGTAATAGTCAACACAATCCAGGATTAGTTATAACATCATGCATATATATTACCATTAACCCAAAACACCAGATTTGGAATCAGTTGCATGGCAAACAGAACACATGGATATATGGAACCACAGTGGCCATTACAATGACATGTAGGTTACACTGATAACAACAGGCCACCAATGATAGTATTTCAACATGGAACATTAATAGAAACACTTTTTCAATATTTATTGAACAATAGGACGTATGTTCCAACAGTAGATTCGTTGTAAACAGCCATTGATTTGTGTATTTAGATTATTGTTGCAGATATGGTGGGGGAGAGAGAGATGTCAATTAACAACTTATATATCCTTGTAGTACTCACAACTTTAATGATCACTGCTCTAATCATTACTGTACAGGTATTATTACAATACCCTATGGCCTTGGTTTGGGGAGTGGTATGTTTCACAGTGTATACTTCAACTGTCTTATAGCTAAATTCTACATCCCTTACCTGGTAGACCTGTGGAGGGAATGTTTGTTAACACTACCTGACTGTTTCTACACATATTCCCAGATTCCGAGTTAATATTATGCATATACCTCTCAATCTCCTAATGCACACACTCTGGACAAAGCTTGACAACATGGGGGTACAAATAAGGGCATATTTTGAATATTGCTCTCATAAACTTGGAGAGTTGCTAGAGTGACACAATTTGTTTTAATATACATTTTCTGAAGGTTTTGAGGTTTGAAAATCAAATGTATGTCATTATTAAGTGACTACAATTCTGAGATCATCCCACTGATTTTCCAGGGAGATAGAGGAACAGGCAGAAAATATGAGCCAACTATCTGGACATTCTGAAAAAATGTGTACAGTTGAGAGGTATGATTATGCATACAGCTTACTACCACTCCGAGGATTTGAATCATGGCTGTATCTGCTAAAAATACAACAGTTTAAGTTTCAGCAGAGTGTGCTATTTGGATATTGCTGTCTATTCCTATGGTGTTTTCCATCTAAGTCTCTCTTGGTTGTACAATCTGACCATTTAATTACAACAGTCTTATACAGACATTCCTAGACATATTTTTATGTAGCACAGTATGAGAAACAATGGTTGACACAACAGTACTATTCTGATATCAGATGTTACTGAATGCTACATGTCAGGCCATACAATACCAGAGTAAACACTACCAGTCCAGGATTTAAATCTTTATTGGCAGGCACAGTTTTCTTATCTGACAGACCTGTGGAGGGAATGTTTGTTAATACTACCTGACTGTTTCTACACATATTCCCAGATTTCGAGTTAATATTATGCACGTACCTCTCAATCTCTTAATGCACACACTCTGGACTACTCTGAGGTGAGTAGTAGTACCCAGGCTGACAGTGAGGCACCACTGTCATAGGATGCCAGATGTCCTGTGGAATGGGAGATGGGAAGGGTTACAAAGAGAGAGCTGAGACAGGCTCAGCTCTCAGACCCTACATTGCAAGGCCTGAGTCAGGTAGCTAGTGAGACACCTGATTCTCAAGAGAAGGGTGAATCTGTATACTGGGACAAAGGGTTACTGTATAGAGAGTGAACCCCTGAGGGAGGGCTAGAAGGTGAGAGGGCACAGCAGTTGGTAGTGCCTAGAGCCTACTGTCTGGCGCTTCTAGCCATAGCCCATGATATTCTTTTTGCAAGTCATATGGGCATAAAATGTACAAAGAGACATATTATGCAGAATGTCTATTGGTCTGGAATTTCTAGAGATGTAACGGTACTGTAGGACCTGTGAGCAGTGCCAAAAGGTAGGCAAGGCAGGAGACAAGGTGAGAGCTCCTATGATACCTTTGCCTGTGATTGTGGAGCCATTTCAGAGGGTAGCTATGGATATTGTGGGGCCTCTGAGTATTCCAAGTTCCACAGAGAAAAGGTATATCCTAGCAGTAACAGATTATGCTGCAAGATACCCTGAGGCAGTGGCTTTGTCCTCCATTGAGGCAGAAAAGGTGGCAAATGCTTTGTTAGAGATTTTCAGCAGGGTAGGTTTCCCAAAAGAAAAACTGACTGCCAGAGGTGCCAATTTCATGTCAGACATGCTGGCTTGTCTATGGAAGTACTGTGGGGTGACACACCTGAAGACCACCCCTATCATCCCCAGACTAATGGTCTTGTTGAGAGGTTAAACACTACAATCAAGTCCATGCTATGGGCATTTGTAGACCAGTTTAAGAGGGAATGGGACAGATATTTGCCCCATCTGTTCTTTGTTTACAGAGAGGTTCCCCAGGAATCCACAGGTTTTTCATATCTTTGAGTTGCTGTATGGGCATAGGGTGAGGGGACCTTAGACTTAATTCATGAGGAGTGGGAAGAGGAGTGTGAAACTCACAAGGAGTCTGTTGTGGCATATGTCCTAAACCTCAGGATAAAGGTCAGGGAACTTACCAGAATAGGGAGGCCCTTGTGTTGAGTATTTGCAGTGGCTTGCAGGAGGAGTCTGAGGGAGATTGGGTGATTGATCTCCTCAGTGAGGCTCGGACTGACACCTCAGTAGAAGGGGTAGCAATGTCTCAGCAGCTATCTCCTACCCAAGTTCAAGAAATCTGAGCAGTGTTAGAGGAGTTTGGGGACATGTTCACTGGAAAACTAGGGTGCATCCACCTGGTGCAGCACCACGTGGATACAGGACCCCAAAAGCCTATTAGGCAGGCCCCTTATAGGGTGCCTGAGAGAGTCAAACAGACTCTGAGGGAGGAGATACAGGAGATGTTGGAACTAGGGGTAATTCAAGAGTCCAACAGTCCCTGGGCCTCCCCAGTGGTACTGGTGACAAAGCAGGTAGGTAGCACCAGGTTCTGTGTGGACTACAGGAAATTAGTCACTCACAATCAGATGCTTACCCCATGCCTAGGACAGATGAGGCCCTAGAGCAGCTGGGTGGGTCTAACTATGTTAAAATCATTGATCTTACCAAGGGTTACTGGCAGGTGCCCTTGATTCCCAGTGCTAGAGAGAAGTCAGCCTTTGTGACTCCTTTTGACTTGTATGAGTTCACAAAGATGCCCATTGGGATGGAAAATGTCCCAGTGACTTTCAAGAGGCTGGCAGATCATATCCTAGCAGGAGCAGTAGGGTTTGCTCTTGCTTACCTAGATGATATTGCATCTACAGCCATTCCTGGCAAGAACACCTTTGGCATGTCAGGGAGGTGTTGGGCAGACTACAGAGGGCAGGGTTGACCATTAAGCCAAACAAATGTCAGGTAGGTATGGCAGAGGTCACCTACCTGGGAAATAGAGTGAGGAGTGGTAAGATCAGGCCAGAACCTGCCAGAGTAGAAGCTATTCAGGCATGGCCTGCACCTGCTACCAAAAGCAGGTGAGGGCATTCTTAGGACAGCAGGGTACTACAGAAAGTTCATCCCCAGTTATACTACCATAGCTGCTCCCCTCACAGACCTGACAAGGAAAAACAGTTACAAGTTTCACTGGATTTATTATTTGGTTTGAGAAATTGTCACTTGCTGTTTCGTGGAGAGATCAGTTTCTGTTTCTATACATGTCTTATATTTACTAGACAGTTACATTTGCTTTGCAGAGTCATTATTTTACATTTTTACTTCCCAACTTTACTTCTTTCTCTTTCTCTCTCTCTCTCTCTCTCTCTCTCTCACTCTTTTTATATAACTTACTACTAGGTAATATCAAAGTGACAATCCAAGTATTTTTCCTAAATCACTTTTAGTATATTCCATGTCAGGAACTGAAACTGTGCATACAAATGAACTTCCCTACTGTTAAGAGGCCACTGAACCAGCTTTTTGAACTCACTGCAGCCACTAAACTGGTTGCCTGGCAAATACACTGGCTCTTGGCCTATCAGGCCATTTCCTCCTCAGTATTTCAACCTTTATCATGAGCAATAACCTCACAACTGTCAACCACACTTTAATGTGATTTCAAGTCTCTAATAAGCATAGGTCACAACCCCTAAAGACCTTCTCCAGCATCTAAACCTTTATTCTTCTTCTTTGTTTTATTTATTTTCCTGCCATAACTTTGAAATAGCATAAACATGTAACAACCAAAATTTTTCCTAACATGTCACCAAATCCATAGCTTCCAATCTTAATACGTACCTGCACCTTTACTCTATAGGCCTCCCCTATAACTCTAAGAGGATTACATGAATGAAGTTCACAGTCACTTGCTTGTTAGTTTAACCCATTAAAACAAAGCTATCTACTACAGGCTGCAATATCCTTGTAGTGAATGGAACATCATGATACCATCCAAAAGCAGGAATAAGGCAAGCTTGATGAGAACCTTTCTGATGTCAGAGAGATTAAGTGCTGTCATGATCATGTGTTGATTAACAGTAGAGTTCCAGAAGGCAAAGAACAGCAGCAAAGCTTAAAATGCTTTTGGAAGTTGCTGGATACATTGCACATCACACTTACAAAAAATGTGTGGAATAACAAAGTGTGTAACAACTTTTAAAGTTGCTTGTTCTTCATAGGGGCACTTTATTTAGACTTGTTATCTGGTTAAATGTTTGAAAGTCAGTAAAATACTTCATGCACTTACACTTCTTTTTCTTTAACTAGTAGTGCATGATTAAATTAAACTGCATGTAATACAAGGAATTATTATCAGATCTCTCCCTTCATAGCTCTTATTTTGTGTTCTCAACATGGATACCAAGATTCACCTCTTGGGCTTCACTCTGATGGTGAATTTCTTGTCATCCATGTCTCGAACACATGATATGTTGGTTATGTTTGGCGAACTGATGATAATGTTTTATGGTTTAGTCCTTAGCAATCTAGCCTCTGTACCTCATACAGAATCTTCTTATCCCTTGTTAAACCTGACTAGAAATCAGTCCTCTTCTCCATCAGACCCAGTGGTGCCACCCTGGCACCAAATGGAGCACTATTTAGGTACTTCACCAGGGCAAACCTATTTCAGACTAAAGAAGACCTACACAAAATTCCTAGCAGTCCCTCACAAAAGGACCCAAATGACTAGGATTCTGCACTTTCCTCTGGGCTTTGGCAACACTAAAACAGTTGCTTATAAACATCATTACTGCCCACTTTATGTATGATGGTAAATTCAGGAATGCAACTCTCTGGTAGAGCTCTTGAATTAATAAACAATGTAATAAAAGAAGGAAAATAGTGAAAAGTTGTAGAAATTCCCATCCACTGCCTCACGACCACACCCTGAAACATGCCAGTAAGGAATATAAGAGCACTATTAGAAAATATAAAGCAGAATATGGGCTTAGGCTTGCTATGGATACCAAAGGAAACTACAAATCTTTTTTCATTCAAGACAGGAAAAGCACTGAGCTCATCTATAATAACATCACGCATTCTGATCTCAGGGATATAGCCAATATAGTAACTGAAGAAATTAGTGCTAACTATATCCCATCAACCCAAACTGCTGTTGCACTGTCCGTGAAAATACAGTTTCCAATGAAGTCACCATGGAATAAGTCTTAGAATCTGTGTCAAAGGCTAAAAATGATACTTCCAGACAATATACCAGGATTCATTCTCATCATTGTGAGGTATGCACCTTCCAAGCATCTATTTAAGCCATTCAACCTCAGTCTGTCAGATGGGTTCATCCAACCTAATGCCTGGAGAACAGCCACCCAAGGTACATGAAGGCCTTTCAGCCTCACCAGCTTCCTCTGCAAAGCATAACTCAGTTATATAAACACAGGCAGCTAAACTGAGCAAGACACAAATCTGCATTTATTTTGTGAGGGGCAGGTACTGTTTTGTGAACCTAGTAAGCGTCTATGAAAAGGATAAGGGAGTTTGTTGGCAAGGGTCCTTCCATGCATGTTGGTTATCTTGAGCTGGCCAAGGTTTCTGGTACTTTTATCCATGACTGTAGTTTTGAAAAATTACATAAACTTAATGTAAACATCTACATTAATAAATCAACAAAAGAACAAAATGCTTGCAGGAAATTGCAATCTTTTCCTACCAGTATGTTGTTGCTTTGTTGTTTTCATCAGTACAGCTTTCAACAACAGTGTAGTTTTCTGTTAAGTTTGGATTATTATTTGCAAATGCCTACATTATCTGCTTGATTTCAGGTTGTAAATCTATAGTTTTCTGTTGTGTTTGGATTATTATTTGTAAATGCCAACTTTATTTGCTGGATTTCAGGTTGTAAATTTAAAGATCCCAATTTGTTGGTACCTTCTCTTAATATAAAATTGTAACTTTTGGGGTACCATGAGCATCAGTGCTACATTCTTTCCTGTTTGGCATTTAGTTTACAGATGTCTGAGTCAATATCCCTGAAGTGTCCTACGAGACATGGGTACTTACCTGGACAACATTCTTGTTTGATCTTCATTCTTTCCACCATAGTCAGGAAATGCTTCTATATGGTGAAGTTCAAAATACAAGCAAGTCATCTTACAACTGAATTCTTCACTTATCAGACCCATCTTCAATTACAAAGGGTCCTGAGGTATATATAAATCCAAACATATCACTCAACTGGAAAGGCCCCAAAGATTTCTGACCATGGAAATTAAAGGCCTTAAATCCTTCAACTATCTTGATAGATTATTATGACTCTTATACTCACTAGCTTACTAGCTGTTCCATGGTAAACTGTGCCTCACTTTTCAAACTATGAAGGACCCAGTCCTAGATGACCTCCTATTTAATCAGAAAACCAGTGGCATTAGAAATACCTGTACAAGGGACCTAAAGCTACATCCAAAAAATAAACAAGAGTCACTGTAGGGATAGGTTCCTCAGTTAACAGCCTACAGCCCAAGTTCCATTATATAATCAAACAAAGTACTGCTGTGGTTACCTTCATGGCTAGTCTTGATAACTAGGTGGGCAGGGTAATCATGCATAACCTTGCTTAGTTTAGGAGTTGATCACTGTTAAAGTGTGTTAAAGTTTTAGTAGGCTAAGAACAGAATTAAGTCCACTGTTCCAGTCTAAAATAAGATCACACATAAATGGTCGGCTGCTCAGTAGTTCCACCACAGTTCATAAACAGAAAGAAACAAACCATAAATATGTCCTTAATTTCTCTAACAACACTTAAAGAGGATAAAAGAATGGCAAGGTAAGTGACCAGCAGGGCAGTCTGTAGTGGTCACATGCAGCCATTAATTATATATCAAATAGTTTTTATTATGGTGCTTTGCCAAGTCACTTAATATCAGGTCAAACTAGTGAAGCAAATGAAATATAAACTCATCTTAACTGCGTATAAATTTACAATTGCTACAGTTATCTTATCATAGCAATAATCAACAATTTTCTGTTAACTCTGAATATATATAACCTATATAACACAGTAAACTATTCTATTTTAAAACAGTTTTTATGAAGGTTTTTAACAATACAAAATCAATTGCAAAAATACAATAAAGAAATTACTTATTAAAATAAAGACTGTAAACATAAAATTAACAACTATAGTATTTACATCAGTGTCTATTAAATACATTTAACAAATCGCTGTAAACAAATAACATTGTTATTAAGCAACACATGCATTCTTATCTAATAAATCTTTTAAGTTAGACCACATATCATAAGAAAAGAGTCTTCTAGCAGTTCTTGATTTAATAGTCATCATTTCCAATTCACATATTTCAGTAAGAATATTCTTGAATTCTGCAAATAGAGGAGGGTGTTCAGATTTCCAGTTTCTAGTTATTACTTTTCTGGCAACTGTCAAAACACACCATAATAAAGGGTATTTAATTTTTCTGAAACAGTTAGGAACTGAGGTATTGAACAAAATCAAAGATTTAGATATATTAAATCTGTCTGTAAAAAAGCTTGAAGAAAATTATTGATTTTTCCCCAATATTGCTTTAAAGCTGTACAGTCATAAAACATATGTGACCAATCTGCTTTGGTTTCTGTTTTGCATCTCCAGCATAATACATTTTCTTTCTGATCAATTCCAATTTATGAGCTGTATAAAAAGCTCTAGTCATAAATTTCCATGAATATAATCTCCATCTAAGTGAAGATGTAGACCATCTAGATGATTCCAATATTAATATTTTATCATCATCAGAAGGTGACTTATTATTTATTGATATGAAATAGTTCCAACAATTATCTATTATAGTTTTTGTTTCATTGTTAATTATTTTATATATATAATTGAAAGTGTACATTTACTGGAAGTATATTGGAGAATATACATAGTTAAAAATTGTATTAGTTTAGGTGTTACTTTTCTTGAACTTGGAGGGATTGCATTAATTTTTTCAATCATGAATTGTCTATATGATTGAATTTGTTACCATGAGTTTCTTTTTAAATCATAATTTATTAAGTGGTCTAATGAGATTAACTTGTCACCTTCTAAGAACTGAAACCAAAAAATATTTTTTTCCTTCAATAAGATAGTATCAGAAAAATTTGAAGTGGATATAACATCCTTTGTGTAGGTGATAGGAAACCAAGTGAATATCCAATGTGTATAGATCATATTTTGTATATACAATTTCAGAAATCCTTTAATAAATTTTTCATATAGTAGAGACATTTATTTGGTAGTTTATTCAGGAGAAAATATTTTTTTAATATCCAAATAAATGGATTATTTAAAATTTGAAGTTTATTACAACTGGGTCTCTCATTAATATTAAAATTTATTGAAATGTTTCCATCTAGCTGAGTAAACTATTCTCTTCTTCTTCTTTTGGCTTTTCCCAGTTAGGGATCACCACAGCTGTTCAATTGTCCGCTCATGATTGGCAGTGGAGTTTTATGGTGTCGAGTTGCCAGCCCGGCACCCAACCTTCCACTGAAGGCACACACACACACACAAGCACTTACGCCTAGGGCCAATTTAGAGTGTCCAATCCACCTACAGTATGTCTTTGGGATGTGGGAGGAAAGCGGAGCACCCTGAGGAAACCCACGTTACCACAGGGAGGACATGCAGACTCTGCACAGAAGGCACCCCAGCCGAGGATTGCACCAGAGAACCTCTTGCTGTGAGGCGACAACTCTAATCGCTGCACTACCGTGGCCGCCCATGAGTAAACTATTCTAATAATAATAAAAATGCATATTGTAAAATGTTTGCTCTGAATATTAAAAAATAATTTTATTTATGTGTTTGTGACTGTGATAGAGGACTGATCCTACTGGACTAATTTCAGACTTAGATGCATGCAATTTCCAGTTAGATCAAAAATAATTTTAAACAATAATCTCCTTTCATCATCACAGCATGGATTTCAACCACATCACAGCACAAATACCACTCATTTAAGTTTCACTAACACTATAAATACATTCAGAGATGATGGCAAAAATAGTGTCCTCAGTCTTTTTGGACAAGTCTAAAGCATTTGATACAGTTTCCCATGCTAAGTTACTATCAACTCTAAAAAAATCTCAGTATCAACTCTAATGCTGTTAACTGGTTTCAAAGTTATCTATCTAACCTCCAGCAAACTGTGAAATGGAAGCAAGATCTATCCACACTCCTTCCAGTCGCATTTGGAGTCCCTCAAGGTTCAATTCCCGGGTCCCTCCTTTTCAGCATTTTCATAAATGAACTTAATACTGCCTCCTCTCAAGTATCTCATGCACAATACACAGATGATTCAACCCTCATATGTGCTGCATCCACAATAACTCAACTTCATAGAGTTACACAATAGGCCTTCTCAGATATTGAAACTTGACTAACGAACTCACAACTCATTCTCAACCCTAATAAAACTTAACTTATGATCTTTCATCCATCTAAACCTGCTGCCCTCCCATCTAACTTTTATATCACTGCCAGTAATAATACTAGGATCTTCCCAGATTCCCAAACAAAACTATTAGGCATTATAATTGACAACAGACTAACATTTGGCATACACATTTCTAACACAATCAAAAAAGTTCATAAGAAAATAGGAATAATGCATAGAAACAAAATAAAAATCATAACAGACACTACAAGGATTGCCATAGCTAGAACTCACCTTCTCTCCTCAATTTTATATACCTCCCCATACTCACCAATCTCAAAAAGTCAGGACTAAGTAAATTAGAAGCATGTTACAATAAGATTGCCAAATTTGCAACAAATTCCATACATTCAACTCATCACTGTCAATGATTAAAAAATCTTTCTTGGTTAGAACTACCCCATGTTCTAAACTATAACCAATTAACAATGGCTCACAAAATAATGCATAATCCTGAAAATGTACCTTCTCTAAAAATCTGCTTCAACCCTACTCTAATCATCAGAGTTTTCAATCCTCTAACAAAGACTTACTCCAAGTAACCAAAGTATCCAACACAGGAGACAACTCTCTTTACTCTAACTTTGTTGCAAAGAATTGGAATACCCTTCCACATAGCAATAGATCCATAAGCAGCCTTAATCAATTCAAAATATTTCTTAAAAAACACTTATATAAATCTTGGCTTTGCACATGCCATACTCCAGGTTAAATAATATCATAAGCATTACTTATACAATTTTGCTGTAAGCATTACCGCTAATAACCTATTTCTTACAGCAATACTACTCTATAAATAGTTACATTCTTACCTATAACTCTCACCACTGAATTTTTATTAACTATGCTTTACTTGCTTAGATGAATCCCTTTGCCTAGGTTCCTAACTAATGTTATGCTCTTCCACAAACATAAGTAAGCCATGGACTGTTGTCATTTATCAAGTGTTTAATACTTTTTCGACTTGACTATTGTGTTTATGTTTTACATTATTATTTTGAAAATGTGTTACCTTGTATTCTGTTAGTATTTTATTATTATTTAGGACAATTTGTATATAAGCTATGATTGGAGCTTTTCTCCCTGCCCTCCGCTGAAAATGGGCACTGCCCAGTCGGACCATCCCGGTAAACAAATGTAAAAATAAAATAAAAAATAAAAAGAATTCATTATAGTCAAATTATAATACTAACATTTTCAGAATATACAGTTTTAAACAAATTTGCTTACACACAGTAGTCATACTATATCTGTAACATTGTCGGACATAATAAACACATTTAAATAGTTACAATTACAGCATAACACATACAGAACTTATGCTGAGAAGGGGGATATTTGGGTGGATTTAAGTGACTTCACAATTTAAGAACTTATATTTCATTCATTTGAATAAAAAGGACATAATTTCTGAGTGAAATTAAGGAAAGGGTGCAACAGATTTTATATGGGGAGGGATGGTAGCCCAGATTTTAGTAGAAAGAATGAAAAGTTATGCTCAGTGGAGTGTAGTTCTGATTGAGGGCCCTGGATGATGGAGGTATGCTAGAAGGGATCTAAAGTTGTAGTGGGTGGCTTTCTGATGTGGCCTACTCTCCAGGATGGGGAATGAGTTAAGGTTAGTGAGTCTGAAGACTAGGCCTGCTACTAAGATCAGTTCAGAGTTCCAAAGGTAAGTATTTGATATTATTGGAGTGAAGCAGTGGTTTTCTCTTTGGGTGGCTGGGATGATAAATTTGGAGATGTTATTGCAACAGTTTGTAATGCTTTAAATTATTTTCTGTTGCAGAGGCCACTATGGATATTACAGTTGGGGAAGAAGGGCCATGTTACCCATGCTAGCTCTTCCTTCAATGGAAAGGAAGGGAACTAGTTTATTGGACTAGTAGGGCAGTGTGTTCACTTTGGCTTTATAAGTGTTTTGTGCATGGCTTTGTAGGCTGAAAAGATGGTTTAACCAGACACTGAGGTATTTATAATGCTAAGCAATTTCTGTTTTTTGATAATTGGGGTTTCTATTACCTCCTAATTATAGTGGCTAATTGCCCATTTGATGTTTATCTTGGTTTGTTTAGTTCAAAAAATATATTTTGGTTTTCTTTATATTTAGAATTACTCTTTGGGTAAGTAGCAACTTTTATAGGGCTTGTAGGTCTGTTTCCAGCTGACTTTTTGATCGAGTGAGATGAATATTATCTTTTATGACAGTATTATCTGCATAGAGTAATATGTGGAAGGTCTGTGGAAATGTTTATTGATAAATAATAAAAATGAAATAGGTGACAGAACTGAGCCTAGTGATACTCCTATTGGAAGTGTTGCAAGGGGAAGGTGGGGGGGGGGGCTCCAAGCTACACTTTAAATTGAACACAAGTGATTCAAAGCATTTCACTACTGTCATGCTAATTCTTGTATAGAGTAATGAATTTATTATTAGCTGGTGGTCCACTGTTTCAAAGGCTTTAGTTTAGTCTAAAAAGATGGCACCTGTTAATTTACCTTTGTTTATATTTGTAGGTATGTCATCTGTAAAGGTGCACAGAGAAGTAATCAAAGTTTTGTTAGATTACAATCAATGTTGTAGAGTAGAAAGGATTATGTGTATCTAAAGGTAATCTATGAGCTGGAAATAGATCAGTTTTTCAAATATTCAGCCAAGGGCATGGAATGAAGAACAGATGAAAATCATGTGCTTGGAATCATTTAGATGATTTTGAAATGGGCTTGCCATTGGCTGTTTTTCATTAGAATTGCATGATACAGTTGGTTAAACAGATATTATTGGATGGCTGAGAGGATGGATAAGATACTCTTGGCAGAGGGGATGAATCAGGAATGAAGGGTATCAGCTCCTTTTTGGGGCATTGGATGCGATTCCATTTAGCAGGTCTGTCACATTTTTGTGCCTGATTCTTTTGAAGTAAAATGGTCATATCAGAGGTTCTGGTAGGGGCCTGTGTCATATATACTGGAGCTAAGAGTTGTGATAGTAGGGGGAGCGATGAGAGTTCTTCTAGAAAGTTTTGAGTAGGGAGTGAGCTGGAGGCTGTGGAAATGGTTCTTTAAAGTGGATAGCTGTCAATTGATCCATGCCCTAAAAATCTTGTTAACCACTTTTCAGATTTGTTTCTGGTTTACGGGACAGTAGATTAGGAGTCTCTAAGTATGCTGGCTTTATTTTACCTGGTGGTTGTTTTGGTGAGATTTCTAAGATGAATGAAATGCATTCTCTGCTCTGGCATAGGAGGCACTTTTCATTGTTTCCATCTTTTATCTGTAGCTTATACAGAACTTATATACATAGCTAGGGTGGGGTGATGGTGGTGGCTTCCCTGGGTACATGTTGCTGGGGGGCATATAGTAAATGACAGTTGCTGAAGGGACTTTGTGGCTTTATTGCAGTACTGATACTGTAACTGGCCGGAATGCTGACGTGCTTAGTGGGTGGTAGTGCATTTGTAACAAACCACTTGCTACAATATACATTTGTATTTGTAACAAGTAGTTAGTGACAGTTTAAAGCAGAATGTCTTTGTTGTGAACTCAGGGAGACAGAACTTATTTTATGCTCATTAGGTCCTGCATAACTCTCAGCCTTTTAGCTCAATAGATATAGAGAAAGCCAACAAGAATGGGGAGGGGGACAAACAAATGCTCATATCAGGGATAGATTTTAATTATTGCTCTTATAAACTTAGAAATAGCAGGTTTTGAGATAGCATGCATTTCCTGAAAGAAGTCTGAAACTTAAATGTCTGCCGTTATTTAGTCACTTTATTCACCAATGATTTGTCAGACAACCACAAATTTCATGAGGAACAGATTAAAAAGAAAAAGAAAAAGAAAAAATCTGGACATTCTGTGAAAATCTGGTAAGTTCAGAAGTAGTTAGCATGACACAAAATAACCAGCATTTCTACACAACAGTGTTATATGGCTTTTAATGATTTGTTGTCAAAGACACGTACAACTATGCATTACACATTCATGCCCTATATAAGCAGGTATATTGTTTTACTGAATAACTACATGATTACTTGATTAACTCAGAAGAGAAAAACACCCCGGTTGTGTGACCGATGCTTGTTAGTAGCACTGTTGTCATTTTGCTTGTAATGGTGAGTGCAAATCAGGAAATGGACCTTTAATGGACTTTGCATTGAGAAGTGCCAGATTTGGGAATGGACTTTTTTTTTTATTTCTGTTTTATATCTTTTCTCAGCTTAGAGCTGAATGTTGGCAGATGGGGAGATAGTATTAGGTACAAGATGAGTAAGCCATGGCTCTTACAGTACTTTTCTCTTTGGTTAGCACTGATTTAGTTGGGGTTTAAGTAGCTGGAGATTTTTTGGTATGTGTTTAGTAAATGAGTTAATATACTTAATGAAAACATGACATCATCAATAAACAATTGAAGTTGTTAATGATAAACTGCCTTTGTCTAGTCTACTAAAATGAAAATTATAAATTAAACTGTTATTATCATATGTAGACAGTTGCCTTCATGTTTTGCTTTTGCAGGGACACTAACTTGCAGGTATTAAAAATGAAATTTCATTCTCATGACCTGAAATTTATTCTACTGCCTCCATATATATGTGGAATTAGACTGATTCTATGGTAGAGAGCACTGAACAAATGAATTGCATGTTTTCCAGTAACCAAATATCAAAAGATATTCTAGTTATTGTAAATGTGCATTCTGCCCAAAAATGTCAGCTTACATAAAACACTAATATTTTTCCAGTACTTACACAGTCCAAATTCTAGAACTTTATTGTATTTTTCTGATAAAATGGAAAATCTGAGTGGCTGAAATTTAAGAAGCATGATAACTCATCAAGTACCTGCTGAACTAAACTAAAGTAACTAAAGTAAAATAAATTAAACTCAACTAAAGTGTAGCCATGTTCATATGACTTTAACAAAATGATGTAAGCCAATATTCTGTATATTATACCCTTTGTCAACCTAAACATTGTCAAAAGATAGTAATTTTAGCATTTACAAACAATTTCTTAATTTGTATATAGCACTTGCATACTTAGCACTATAACCCTAATTATCCAAAAACAGTGTCAAGTGAATGTTGTCATCTATCAAAGGGCTTGGCCATCACAGAGAGCTTAAAGTTTGACAAAGTAATTTTTTTCCTGAAGTTTCCCCTTCCTCTTTTCTTCAAGATCCATACTGGTAGGCCTGTTTGGGCAGAGCTAAGGGACATATACGTTGCTTTCAGTTTGGAAATTGGGTCGGAATTGCAATCAGGTAGCTCAGCAAGAAACTGGTCAGGGCAGAAATGGGTAGGCAGGTATCAAAGGTTATAAATTCCTGGCCACAGATAGTCTGACCTCTTGGGAATATAGAAACATTGGAACAATACTAGGTGAGTGACCACAGGGACCATAAGATGCCTACTCATTTATTATTTATTTATTTACTTGTCTTTGTTAACCCAGCCACTGGGGATGCACAAGCCAGTGCATTTCTTCATGCCGGTCCCTAGCCTGAATAAATGGGGAGGGTTGCATCAGGAAGGGCATCTGGCATAAAACATTTGCCAAATGAGATATGCAGAAAACAATACAGATTTACATACCGGATCGGTTGAGGCCTGGGTTAACAATGACCGCCACCAGTACTGTTAGCCAACAGGGTGCTGGCAGAAATTGGGCTACTGTTGGGCAAAGGAGGAGAAGGAGAAGAAGAGGGGAAAGGCATGCCCGAAGGCAGGAAGAGAGTAGAAAGGTTAGGAATTTGGTAGTGAGGGTAGGAACTTTGAATGCTGGCAGTACGACTGGTATAGGGAGAGAGTTAGTTGATATGATGGACAGAAGGAAGGTTGATATATCGTGTGTGCAAGAGACCAGGTGGAAGGGAAGTAAAGCCAGGTGTATTGGAGGTGGGTTTAAATTATTCTATCATGGTGTGGATGGGAGGGAAAATGGGGTAGCGGTTATCCTGAAGGAACAGTATGCCAAGAGTGTTTTGGAGGTGAAAAGATTATCAGATAGAGTGATGTTTATGAAGCTGGAAATTGATGGTGTAATGATGAATGTTGTTAGTGCATATGCTCTGCAAGTTGGGTATGCGATGGATGAGAAAGAAAAATTTTGGAGTGAGTTGGATGAAGTCGTGATGACTGTACCCAAGGAGCAGATTTCAATGGGCATGTTGGTGAAGGGAACAGAGGGGATGAGAAAGTGATGGGTAGGTATGGTGTTATGGAAAGGAATCAAGAATGTCAGATGGTACTGGATTTTGCAAAAAGATGGACATGGCTGTGGTGAATACATATTTCAACAAGAGGGAGGAGCATAGGGTGACATACAACAGTGGAGGGAGATGCACACAGGTGGATTACATCTTATGCAGGAGGGCTAGTTTGAAGGAGATTGGAGACTGTAAAGTGGTGACGGGGGAAAGTGTAGTTAGGCAGCATAGAATGGTCGCATGTAGAATGACGTTGGTGATCAAGAAGAGGAGGAGGGGTGTGAGGGCAGCACCAAGGATCAAATAGTCAAAATTGAAAAAGGGTGATTGTGAGGTGGAGTTCAGAGAAGAGTTAAGATGGGCACTGGGTGGCAGTGATGATTTACCAAACAGCTGGGTAACTACAACAGAGCTAGTAAGGGAGACTGCTAGAAAGATGACTGGTGTGACATCTGGACAGAGGAAGGAGGACACTATGGAGGGAGAAAAGGACCTGTACCGACTGGCTAGACAGAGGGACCAATCTAGGAAAGATGTGCAGCAGGTATGGGTGATAAAGGATAATGAGGGAAATGTACTCACAAGTGAGGAGAGTGTGTTGAACAGATGGAAAGAGTACTTTGAGGGGCTGATGAATGAAGAGAATGAGAGAGAGAGAAGGTTGGATGATGTGGGGATAGTGAATCAGGAAGTGCAACGGATTAGCAAGGAGGAAGTAAGGATAGCAATGAAGGGGATGAAGAATGGAAATGCTGTTGGTCCAGATGACATACCTGTGGAAGCTTGGAGGTGTTTAGGAGAAATGGCAGTGGAATTTTTAACCAGATTATTTAATGAAATCTTGGAAAGTGAGAGGATGCCTGAGGAGTGGAGAAAAAGTGTTTCGGTACTGATTTTTAAGAATAAGGGTGATATGCAGAGCTGTAGTAACTACATAGGGATAAAACTGATCAGTCACAGCATGAACTTATGGGAAAGAGTAGTAGAAACTAGATTAAGAAGGGAGGTGATGATTAGTGATCAGCAGTATGGTTTCATGCCAGGAAAGAGCACTACAGATGTAATGTTTGCTCTGGGAGTGTTGATGGAGAAGTACAGAGAAGGTCAGAAGGAGATGCATTGTGTCTTTGTGGACTCAGAGAAAGCATATGACAGGGTGCCTAGAAAGGAGTGTCAGAGAAGTATGTAAGTGTGGTACAGAATATGTACAAGGGTAGTGAGAAAGCGGTGAGATCTGCAGTGGGACTGACAGATGCATTTAAGGTGGAGGTGGTTTTATATCAAGGATCAGCTCTGAGCCCTTTCTTATTTGCAGTGGTGATGAACAGGTTGACAGACAAGATCAGACAGGAGTCCCAGTGGACTATGATGTTTGCAGATGACATTGTGATATGTAGAGAGAGTAAGGAACAGGTGGAGGAGACCCTGGAGAGGTGGAGATATGCTCTAGAGAGGAGAGGAATGAAGGTCAGCAGGACTAAGACAGTATATATGTGTGTGAATGAGAGGGAGGATAGCGGAATGGTGAGGATGCAGGGAGTAGAGTTCGTGAAGGTGGATGAGTTTAAATACTTAGGATCAACAGTTCAGAGTAATGGCAAGTGTGAAGAGAGGTGAAGAAGAGAGTACAGGCAGGGTGGAGTGGGTGGAGAAGAGTGTCAGGAGTGATTTGTGACAGAAGAGTACCATTAAGTGTGAAAGGGAAGGTCTAAAAGAGGGTAGTGAGACCAGCTATGTTATATAGGTTGGAGACAGTGGCATTGACAAAAAGGCAGGAGTCAGAGCTGGATGTGGCAGAATTAAAGATGTTAAGATTTGCACTGGGTGTGATGAGGGTAGACAGGATTAGGAATAAGTATATTAGAGGATCAGCCCAGATTGGACGGTTTGGAGACAAAGCCAGAGAGGTGAGATTGCGTTGGTTTGGACATGTGCTGAGGAGGGATGCTGGATATATTGGGAAAAGGATGTTAAGGATGAAGCTGCCAAGTAAGAGGAAAATAGGAAGTCTAAGATAAGGTTTATGGATGTGGTGAGAGAGGACATGCAGGTGGTTGGTGTGACAGAGCAAGATGCAGAGGACAGGAAGAAATGGAAACAGATGATCCACTGTGGTGACCCCTAATGGGAACAGCTAAAAGAAAAAGATTTACTTGTCTTTGTTAACACCAACTGGGCAAAGTTCATTGTCAGAGGACGTTTAGGGAGAAAAGCTCTGTCACAGTAAATTTATATTAACAAATGAATTTAGACAGTTTTCAGAAAAACAACAGCTAATTTTTGTAGAATAAGCACATAGTTACAAGCCAGGTGTATACAGTATTACAAGCCAGGTGTATACAGTAAATTATTTACATCAATATGCATAAGTGTATACAGTTCTGGTAGCTCTAAATTCTTGCAGGAAGCAAATATATTTATACCTTAGGGTGGGAAAATGTTGAAGCATTGGTTGTATCTAGGCAAGCATTGCAAGGAGGCACAGACATTTTGAGAGGACAGCTAGAGTTTAGAATGGGGTAGGGGAGATAAGATATTGGAAAATATTCAGGAGGTGGCAGTAAAGGGAGAAAGAAGGAAGTGTGTATGACTGGAAAGGGAATAGGTTAAGATGGAGAAGAAATATGGAGGAAATGCAGGGAGGGAGAAGGGGAGACTTTGATTTCAGGATATCTGTTGTTTCCTCCAAGTTACTTCTTTTCTGACAAACCCCAGTACTGCGATCTGAAAAGATAAAAGGTTGTTACTGCTCAGGCAAAAGAGATTTCAAATACCACTGCATTCTTCTTATGTGGAGTCTCGCCAAGGGTATTGTGAGAATCATAGATGCCATGAGACCAAAATCTTGAGGTATTCCCTCGCAGGACTGAAGTCTGAATGGAAAACCTTACAAACAGATATAACTAATGATTTATTTTTTTTCTTGTGGAAGAAAAGCTCTTTCAACTGAGGTATCTAGTTGACATCCTGGAAACATATTCCTGTGTGAAGGAGTCAAGAAAGACTTTTGGATGTTTCCTTGGAATCCCAGCATGTGCAAGAAATCATTCACTCAAGAGACAGATTCCTGACATTTCTTTGCAAAGATAAGCAAGTCGTCATATACAAAAAATGTGGATACCCTTTAGCCTGTGATGATCTATAACGAGCTTGACACTTTATGAACACTCTTGTTGCAGTGGATAGTCCAGACAATAAGGCACATAACTGATAATGTGATCCAGACGCACTAAACCTTAAATAAGTCTGGATGAATAAGGATGTCATAATAAGCATCTTTTAAGTTTAAAGTTACCAGACAACTTGAAAGAGCAAGAAGAGGCCACAGGTTGCGAATTGACATCATTTTGAATTTGGGAACTATCACAAACAGGTTTAGGAAAGAAATATTCAGAATTGGTCTCCAAGCATTTTCATTCTTTGGCACTAAAACATATTTTAATAAAACCCCTTCCTCACCTGGAAAGGAGGAATTTCCTCTCACTGCCATCTGTAACGCTGATGAATGATTTTCAGAACCCATTTCTCTGAAACAATCTGTTGCCAAAGAGAAAAATGGAGATTCAGACTTTCTGGACTACAAGGAGGGCTGGGGTGGGGTGGGGTCACAAGGTCTGTTGAACAGTCATTCAGACTTGTTGGAATGTCTTTGGTTTTGGGAGGTTTGAGACATTTTTGGAAACTCTTGCCACTTGTTCTTAAAGGCTGTTTACCTGAATTCTATTGAGACTGTTTATTCTGTTTTTTTGCTGAAAGTGGATGAAGAGAAAGAATTATTCCTTGGAAAATTTAGAAAAGCAGGGCTGAAAAATCTTAGAGATTCCCTGGATCAGCTTACCTCTTTCGTCACACTTTTTGATCACCTCTGCATGAGAGGGTCAAAACACTAAATCTCTATCCAATGAAGAATTTAAAATTAAATTTTTAACATCATCTAGAAGATTCTGAGTATGCAGCCAAGCAAACCTCCTTAAAAACCATGTCTGTATTATAACAGCAAATGCTTAAAATAGTGAATGCTGTATAATTTTCCTTAAAATGTCGAAACGGCAAAACGCCGAACACATGGAACAGTGCTTTTTTTTCCCAGGGAAAAAAACTGCCGCTCCATTAAAAAAAAAAAAAAACACCAAATGAAAAATGAATGGGGGCTTCACCCTCCACACCCCCGATGTGGGGGTCTCTGCCCCATACCCCACCACTTAAATATACCAACTTTGAGATCACAAAAAATGTCCAAAAAATGGCCCAGTGCTTTTATTCCCTGGGAAAAAAAATGCATTCGGGATTTCGCCGTTTCGAACAAAACGATTCGATTAAACAGCGTTTGCTATTTTAAGCATTCGCTGATTTAATAGGGAACCCTTAAAACCATACCAGTTGCCATAGCCCCATTAGAAGTATTAACAGAGTCATTCACACACTGGAAACAATGAGTGGTGACCTGTGCATAAAAGAAACTAAGTTATTTCAAGCAGATTTTCCTTCACAAGAAGAAACTGTAGATAAAATGTTCCAAATACTTTTACTATATGTCAGAATAAACTTTAACATATGAGCCTGACAATTTAATATTCTGAAATTCAAAGTTGTAGAAGTATACACTTTTTCCCCCACACCTATCTATATATTTCCCATCCATGGCAGAAAGATTAGCATTGGAATTAACTAAATGATTAGGTTCATAGGCTGGTTCTAGGCTATCGGCCCTAGGGCCTATAAAAGCTTAGCCATAACAATTTCCTGGCTATTTCTTCCCACAATATTTACTTCCCTGGACCCCTGTTAGCAGAAGAGGAGTCAATTAAGGCTGAAGCTACTGGGTCAGGTTTGGGAATAGTGTATAAAAATTTAAAAGACTGAGGAACTTTATACATCCTATCTGCCTTTTTAGGGACAGCTGGCTGACTATCAAGAAAATTGCAGGCAGTAATACACACATCCTCTAAAGCAGACAGGACAAGAGGAATGGCTGTAGGTTCAGGAAATCCTTCTGTAACAATTCATAGCATTTTTTGAGGAACTGAGAAACCCCAGTGTTGAAAACAGTGGAACATTCTAGCGATAGTTGCAGAGAAAGAGAACCCTCACGGGGTGAATCAGAAGTTAAGCTATCCTCTAAATCTGAATGAAAAATCTGAGGACAGAACCTTGAATACATCCCTGAATATTCCTGTTCAGATTTGGAATCTAGATTCTCTTCAGGAAAGGAGGCACAACTTACTCTACAAGAAGAATCAATAGTCTGAATTAATCCCTGAGCCACTCCCAGTAAACTATTCCTATCCAAAGAAAGTTGAGAAGGAATAGATACATGCTTAGTTTTCTGTTTCTTTTTGACAGGAAAATTGGGTCAATTGTTGTTACTAATGGCAGCTGCTACTTCCCGAGTGATGGGCACAGCATTCTGACACATCAGGGAAACCTTCCCTTTTCCATCTCCCAGGAACAAAAGAGTGGTTCTCCCTTGCCCACTGAGGGGGACCCCAACAGCCACAGAGGACATGGCTAACCCCCAGTCCATACCGGCTGCAGGTGCTACAACAGAGGGATCCGGGGTAAAAGATGAATGGTCTGAGGTACAACAAATGGTCAGAGCAGAATCACCTACTTGCATCTGAGGCAAATTGCTATCCTGCTATGGTGGCAAAGGCTGTTTGCTTAGCATTTTCTTTTTGTGGCTGGAAGAAGGACCAGCTGTGGCAGTGACAAGCTGTTCCATAGTCAAGCCAAAAATGGTGCCTCTATCATTGGGAGAACAAGCAACAATGCCAGTAATACTAGCAGTCCACAAAAGTTACTTTTTTTCTTTTTGACAGAAAAACACAGTAAAAAGCATATTCAAGCAACATGGCAGCCCCACAACCCAAAAATAAACTCAACTTCTCCACAGAAAATACTTTATCAGTTAGATAACACTACTTTCAAAGTGACAGAAATAATAATTGCTCTATTTACAAAAAGTATGTTGCAGTCTCAAGACCCCTTCTTGCTACTGCTACTCTTTTTGGAGCCAGGGAGCTCTTGAGAGTTTATTCTCTGGAACCAGAGTTTATGAATTCCATGCCAATAAATTAAAAATGCACACTAAAAATGGATAATATGTGAAATAATGCTAAATAACCAACACTAATAAAATACACATTTAAAACAGACATTAGTGAACTTTAATGAAGTATTTTAGTGTTTTCCTCTGAAGTCAAAAGAGACTTCTTCAAAATGAAAATAAATCCAAACCATCACACTTTTGTAAAATTCAAAGCACAAAACGTGATGGTGAACAATCTTACACATACCAATGATGAAAAACTCAAAAGCAAATGGAAGATATTTTTTCTTAAAGTAAACTCACTATATATTCCAAATAAATGCTGACATTCATATCAATGGGATCCAACATGTTTTGTGATTCACCAATGTTTAAAACTAAAATAAAATAGAATAAAATGACTACATTTTGAACTAACTGTGTTGTATAAAACGTTTAACAGCTGAGTTAAGGGGAATCAAAAGGTTTATACATGCTATGGTCCTCAAGTAGTTAAAAGCATGAATAAATAATGGTAAATCATGAATGTTTAAAAGTACAGAAAAAAAGAAAGAAAAGAAAACATTGGAATAAAACAACAGGGCCCTGAAGTATGGCTTAGTCATAAGATCAAAGTTTTAAGATACTTTTAGTGCTAATTTGATCCATGAAACCTAGGGATAATTGCCTTCCAAATTTAGTTGCTGGTGAAGTCTCTTTGCTTCTAACAAGCTATTACAAGCTCCTCCTTTAAAATCCACTTTCAACCTCAAAAAACCCTTCTCCTTTGAAATTTATTCTCAAAAAAAAGTTTTCTGGTTAGACCAACCAAGGTTTCAGAGATCACAAAGTTTCAGTCTACTTTTACTTGAAAATCCTGGCACTAATGGCAACATCCATTCTTACATTACCCCAAACCAGACTCCAGAAGGGTGATGCTTTGAACACTCAGAGTTCAAAGATAACAGAAATCAGACCCTGTGTCACACAAAAAATCAAAATATCCAAACCTTGAAGACAGCACCTTCAGTAGCAGATGGAGATATTCTCATTTAATATCAGGAACCCCTTTCAGACATGCAGACCCATACCCATATCTTCAGTGACAATGGACACATCTGCCCTAGGAAAGGGGGCCATTACAACAGGAAGATGATTCAGCATGTCAGCATGTCCTTCAGTTTATGACACACATCCACATCTTAGAAATAAATGTAGTTTTCCTTAAAGTTTTAACCTTTCAGAATTCTTTGCCTCACAACATGATTGCCATTCAGTCAGACAACATGGCTATGATTTGGAATATTAACAAACAAGGGGAAGATTACCTTACTGCTAGTGCTTAGATGCCATGAAGCAGGTGCATAAGCCTTTCAATCTGACCAGTTTCTAGTGGCAAATTACATTTCATCCAGGGGATGACCAGTTCTTTCATGGACAAACTCAATAGGTGCCTCTTGTTGACCCAGAGTGGTGCCTCAGTCATTCAATGATTCAGAAATTGTTCTGCATTTAGGACAAGCCTTCCTTTCAGCCATCCCAACCCCTTTACTCCATTTTTCTTCCTCCCATTTTCTCTGATGATGATGTTTAGCCAGAAAAAAAATACATAAAGGAAGAGTCATTTTTCATAGACTTTTACTAGCTCAGCAGATTTGGCTCTGATTACTTCCATATCACCTGCTAAACGTGTCCCTGAACTTGTCACTTAAAATGCTTCCAACGTATCCATCAAGTAAGCATCATCTGGACATTCGTTCTCAGGTCCACTGCTTAACTGCTCAGTTTCATGATTACAAATAATGCATTTTCCTTTTATGTGATAGCAACTGCTTTTTCTTTCATCTAGCACATCTAAGACATCATGCAATTGCAAGAAATATACATGTAATGAACTTGCTTCTGTTTTCGGCAACAGTTCAATGAGCAGACCTTCTGTCTGTCCCTGTCTCATCTGTTTTAGGTTATCTATTTGTGATATTTAGTTTTTATGATTTTTGAATTTATGCTAAAGTACATCTTGTAGCTATTTATAATTTTCATACAGGGTTGTACTTGTCTTGTTTACCATTGCCAAAGGTAGGCAAAGCCTTCACAAAAGGCATCTTATTTTTCATACCCCAACTATGAGATCTTGTGACCTCTTGGAATTTATTCTTTATGCTACAAAAGCTGACCTTTCTCTTTTTTGATACTGAAGCTTTGGCTGAACTGTAATATCTTAAGAAACATAATTTCTAGTGGTAGTTAAATCAACCGGAAGAATGTCAGAGATGCATGCACTTTCTGTAAATCCCACTTGTTGGTATTTCCCATAAATGATGTCACTCTCTGAGGTAGTATCTCTTTCATCTCAGTCTCCACTCTACAGTAGCCATAGAGGTTAACCTTACCCAGCCCAGTCATCTGCCTGTTTTTTTTTTTTTTACCATGCACTTTCCTTCATGTGCCATCAATTAAGGTTTTACACTGAGAAGACAAAAGGCTGTTTGCAAGAACAAGCAGTTACATATTTCTTTTTCTTTTTCTAAATGGAAGCTTGGCCAGAACATTCGAAAGCTAAGTTTGGCTAGCTGTGTCTCAGTATAATTCTGCCATGCTACACATTAAAGTACATAAGGCTCACTCTACTACAGAAGCTACTACATCTGCAGCTTCTTTTTCAGAAATGGAGCTCTGAATCAGAGGCCTCGTTACACTGTAGTGATGAGGTGAAGTGGGCAGCCACCCTGGGTGCAAAGTATTAGGGTGTGCAATTCTCAGGTGCCAATCAATCTTTAGTTCATTGCCAGCATTCAGTTCTTCTGAATGCCACTATTGCATTTTCAGGGAGTTTTCGAGGGGTCCTGAGTTACAAGACAACCACCTCCATACACTTTTTTTACTAGTTACACCTTTGCTTTGAATAATAAACTTGAAACTTGCAGTTGCAACTTGGATTGCATTTACCACCATCACAATGTACAATAACCAGAATATCATGCCCAGGTTTTCTTTTGGGCCCACTGTTATTTAGGGAATGTTCACCTTCCAGAAGTGATACTGTAGAAAAAGGCATTAATACATAACCCTGTAGAACCTCATTGTTGTGATACATTTGCATTTTTAATGAAATACTACCAGTACTACTACTACAACTACTATTAGTGCTACTATTACTACTAGTACTACTGCTATTACTACTACTACTACAACTACTATTAGTGCTACTATTACTACTAGTACTACTGCTATTACTACTACTACTACAACTACTATTAGTGCTACTATTACTACTAGTACTACTGCTATTACTACTACTACTACAACTACTATTAGTGCTACTATTACTACTAGTACTACTGCTATTACTACTACTACTACTGCTAGGACTATTAAGACTATTAATAATAATAGTAATAGTAATAATAATAGTAATAATAATAATACTAATAATAATAACAATAATAATATAATGCTTTCCCCTTTTGCTGGCCCAAAGGCTATAATGTTACTGTGAAATTGCAGAAGCATTGTAGAAAAAAACTATGAACCTGTAGAAAACTTTGGCTAAAAGAATGTAATAAAAAATAAGAAACATGACATCTCACATACACAAACTTGCACACATGTAAATCAAAACAGTGGTATACCTTTGGTACTTTATTTCTTGTAGTGGTACATCTCCTCCACCCCCACCCCCATGTGGGTAGCTTTGCTCCTCCATCCTTCTAACTGTGGCCAATTACTTCTGAAGTATGTTACCATTTTTTCTAATGAGTCAATCCAATTGCTATATTACCTACCTCCATACCTACTTCCTTATTTCCAGCTCCAATATCCTTTGTGTACAGTCTCTGTACAGCTGTCAGACTAGCCCTCTAGGCCTTGCTCAGATGCACTTTCACACTTGACTTTGTTGCCTCAGGCACGTGTTACAAGCAGAGCTAGCTGAAGCTACACATTGCCTTGTTGAATGTGTTATTCGGCATCCATTATGTTGACATTTTATCAGCCAATCATATTTCTGAAATTAGCAAAATCATTACGTAATCTGTAACACCATATCTCCTGGGAGAAGGTTGCTGCTCCAGTGGCATAGAGAGATAAAGGCCTGATTATGATTCAGGTGACCTAGGCTTAATTAGTGGCTCAGGTGACTGATGGAGAGGCAAGGAGGAATGAGCGTGCTTATCCAGCGGGAGGGTAGTACATGGGGTGTCTCTCTGTGAAGATCCATGGTGGAGGCTGAGGAAGTTACAGGGAAGAGGTGTGGTCCAGTAATGGTAGCAGGTAGGGCGATATGCTGCTTGTCCACATTGCATGTTCACCTTGAAAATAACCTCATTGCTATGGGGGGAGGAGTCTGTAGGTAAGACATAAGTAAAAAAACAAAAAAACAAAAAAAAACAATGGAATGATGTAGAGGTGTGCGAAGGCCCCAGGACACCCTTAGGATCCATGACTACCCCTAGCAATACTGTAGCAGCCTGGGCAGGGGTGATGAAAAGAGAGCTGTTAGACTCAACATATCAGTAAGGCACTGGAGTACTGGACCAGTAACAGTGATGGAAAAAGGACCACAAAAATCAAATCTTTCCTGGGAGAGGTCAGACATGCTTAGCTTCACCTTGTAATTTGTCTTCAGGAGTGAAGTTAGCACACAATAATTCTCTCCTTGCCGTGCTTGTTAGAGCGCCTATATTTTCATGGCATTAGCATCGCTTCTGTTTCCTCTTGTAGCAACAGATGTAAACTATGATACCTCTCATTTCATGTCAGTCGGAGGGACAATGACCTTGCATGTAATTGACTCCTCTCTCAATAACAAATTAGTTTGCATTTGCTCAACTCATCCTCATCTTAGCCTTTTAGAATTCAGGTCATTCTAACCACAAGGTGGCTGGTATCCCAGAAAAAAGACATCCACCAAATGCACAAATATGTTTACCTTAAATAAACCTTACATATTAATTTATATGTTTTAATTTGAAAATTTAAAGTGTAAAGAGTTTTTAGATATGGGTTTTATGGTAGTTCAGGGATATAAAATAGTAGTTCATTGTCTGCTTAGTATGAATGTCTTCAATATTATACTTTCAAGGTAAGTAGACACAACATTGCAGTATTGGGTAGTTTTGACATAAAGTGGATAGGTTTGCCATTATTTATAAGGTTTTCATTTATAAACACAAGGTACAGAGCTGGATTCTGACATCAGGTTATTTGTTAGGCTTAAAATTACCCTTCAGGTCAGTTAGCCTAGTATTCTTCTATGAACCTATGAAGCTAGAAATCATCTACTCCATATAAACTTAGCTCAACAACTCAGAATTCCTCCTGTAACCAAAAAAAAAAAACAAAAAACAAAAAAAATAAAACTACTATTTTTCACCTCCAACTCTCTTCTCCCCCAAAATACCATTGGGGTTGGGAGCTGGTATAAGGGAATGGAGTTGGTATAATGGTTAAGGTTTTTACCTCACATGCAAAAGATGCAGACTTTGATTCTTTCTTTTGAAAGGGAAATTGTCCACGCTTACAATGGCCCAGATGGGAATCTAACCTAGTACTTACCTATGAACCTATAAAATATGTAACAATATAATTCTTGAATTCCTGTCATAATTAAAGCTTTAGGTAGCAGTAACAGTAACATTCCTGAATTCCTGTAACAAGTATAGCTTTGGGTAACAGTCATAGCTGGCCTTAGACATAGGCCAACTAGGAAACCACCTAGGGTGCTGCTCTAGCAGGGGTGCTTTTCCAGTATTTATTTATTTATATTTTGTAGTAAATAAATGGTTTATTTAAAATATGTTGAATACGGGAAGAAAACAAAGAGTAAGACAAACTGTGAGAAAAAGGAAGAAAAAAGTAATCTGGATGGTGTTGGTAGACTAAGATGGGAGCACCGGCTGGTGTGGAGGGTGCTGCAGGGCCCTTTTGCCTAGGGCACCAGTTGGCCAAAGGCCATCCCTGGTGACAGTAACATTCCTGAATATCTGTAATAAGTATGGCTTTAGGTAACAGTAACATTTCTGAATTCCTGTAATAAGTATAGCTTTAGGTAACAGTAACATTCCTGAATTCCTGTAATAAGTATAGCTTTAGGTAGCAATAACATTCCTGAATTCCTATTATAAGTATAGCTTTAGGATAGCAATACTGGCATCTGAAATATGACCCCCACAGATGCTGTAGAACATTAAAACCAAGACTAAGAAACATTGCTGTATACACTGGTATAAACAGTAGCTTGAAAAGTATATTAGATACATTTTAATCTGCTACTTGCATACAGAAATTAATATAGATTCATAGATATTTACAGAAGACCATTAAGGGGTTTATATCAAATTCTCAATTGCTCCAAAGCATGTCTGGTTATGTGACTTGCTTAAAGTCACACACACAGTAGGGAAATGATAATGGAAAGATTCAAACCCTGTACCCTTGGCTCAGGAAGCAGCTCATTAATAAGTCAGAACTTTAGCCCATTGTGCTAACAGCCAGACATAAACATGCATACATACAGAGTAGGGCTGCATGCAGACCTGAATAGCTGGTCCTTTGCATTGTGGACCATTGCTTTATCCACTACACCAATGATTAGACAAAACATTTGCAATAATACACATCGGTGGAAGGTTCTTGCTCCACTTACATTTTCATATAGCTGCTATTTAATGTCATTTTTTTCATTTTATTTTGTGATTGGTGGGTACATAGAAAGTAGATTAGTGGAAACAATCTGATGTGATGTTTTTCCTGGCTTTTGACACAGACACTATACAAATTTCAACCAAGACAGGTAACCTGGGTGGTCACAACACTGAATGTCTACTTCTAATAAACACATCATTTAGGCTGCCTGCTATGGGGTTTCAGAGATGTTTATGTGTTACAGTACATCGTATAGGTAAACAACAAACATATTAAAAACTGTAATACACAAAAGCTGTTTTATTCAACAGTGCAAATTTATTTATTTTTTTTACCAAACCGACACTCTAACGAGCTCTTTAAATGATTTATTCTAGTTTATTAAAACACACAACATTTCAGTATGCTGTAAACATTATCACAAAAAACAGGATCTATAAACATAGACAGGTGGTTGGTTTAGCAGATCAGAACAGAGTTGTTTTTGTTTATTAAACTAAATATTATTTCTTAGATTAGAACTGAAAGTCTCATGCTGTTTTTGAGGTACTGATCCTGAGATCAAGTTCTAAAAATCACAAAACATTATTCATCAATGAAAAGCATACGTATGTGTCTTGGACTATAGCATGATATAACAAGGAACAAAGGTACACTCTCTGCATAACTGATTTCAAAAATCGAATAATATGTATTTGCACTGTATAATGTCGAGGTACATTTCAGTCTCTTCAGGAACATTTGTTAAACTGCTATCTTCATTAGGTTTGTGCTGCAGACAATAAATATAATTAAATAAAACAAATTGATGGACTGCCTAGAAAAAAAGGTAAAGTAACTTGTTAAATAATCCTAGAATTGATAAACACCACTTTCTAAGTCATATAATATCCTCAAAATTCCAGTGCTGTTTTTATTGGATATATGGATGAGTTTTATCTCATAAATTGTTGTCACCAACAAATATTATGTCTAAAAGACAATTGCTGTGAATGTATAAATATTTAAAGAAGTTTATTGACACTACATTCATTCTGAATTCCCATGTTATAGATTATGTACATTTTAATAGTTTTTTTCAGGATATCTGCAGGGCTGTTACTAGAAGCACATGCTAACATAACCATGAAATTATTTGAAATGCAAGAGACACATGCCAAGTTCCCACTTAGAAATAAATTAAATTGTATTTCACTGTGAAACTGCTAAAAAAGGATATAAAAAACATTGAAAAGGCTTTCTTGCTGTTTAATAATACTTACAAAAAATCCTACAATAATTCAAAAAAATAATTTATTTATCTGCAAAAAGTATATGTTCAAGTTTAAATTATATCATATATTTAACAGAAAAAAAACAATTTGAGTGATCTTTGCAAATAAGCATTTATACAGTATGAGCATGTCAAAGTCCAGTCCTAAGGCTAGACAAATATTTGAACATTATAGCTTTACATTTTATTAAAACACTTGTGTATATAAAGACTGAAATGGCCCACATTTCTTTCAGATGCTTAGAAAAAAATTACAGTGTTAATTAGAAAAGAGAGGCATCAGTGCCTCAAATATTCAGTCTTCAAAGACAAATTACACATATTCAGGAAAGCCATGCTTAAAACAGAAAAGCACCATATTTGATACATTTTTCTAAAACAGTCATTGTTTATAAAGCTGTATTTTTGTTTGATTGCTAAATGCCAATGCATGTTACCAAATAAATCAACGTGAAGTCACTGAATTATAAAATATTTTCAAAACAGATTCCATACATGTGTTTGTGTATGCTTCTGTATCAAACAGAGATATGCACATGTGCAAGCACACACACACACACACACACACACACACACACACACACACACACACACACACACACACACACACTCAGAAGAAATACATAAAAAGGTAATCTTAAAAAATAATTCAACAAAGACATTTTAGCAGTATAGTTGGATGAGCATACACTGAATGTACACATACTTTAAATTCAGAGGTCCTGTTGACCTTGCAATTATAATGGCAGGGGAACTAGGACATGCAAAGATCTTTTATTTTTCATTTGGGGTTGGTTGAGCTTCATTTTGGCACATTTTTAATGTGCTGGGCAGAGATGGCTAAATATTAGATAAATTCAGTGTTTGAATAGTCATTTAAATACACAAATTTAGAGATACTTATAGTCATATATGCAGTCATGCACATACAAGCGTTTGTATGTGTGCATATGTAAATATGGGCTTTGTTTGGAATCTTGAAATACTGAAATGTCAAATTTCAGTATTTCGAGACCAAATTGTCAAATCTGCAGTTGCGTGAAACTGCAGAATATCGCACCCGGAAATGTCGAACCCGCAGTACTGAAGGCGCATTAGGTAAGTGTTGTTTTTTTAAGGGTTTTGGGGAGGGTTTGTGTGTAAGTGAGTGTGTTGGGGAGATTTAGGTGTGGGTTAGGGTAGGTAGGTAGCAGTGTGAGTGTGTCAGTGTTGAGAGTGGTGGTGTTTGTATGTATGTGATGTGTGTTTGTGCAAGGGGGTGAAGAATGTGTGGTGGTGGGTTTTCTGTCTTTGGTGTTCAGTGCGGCCTCAGAGTATATATAAGTAGTGGGGGTTTGGGGGTGTAGCACCTCACATGGGGGTGTGGGGGGCTTGCCCTCCTGCTTATAGCAAGGGTAAGTGTGTGTGTTTGTTTTGTTGTGTTAGTGTGTGTTGTTTTGCTTTGTTCTAGTGTTGGGAAGTGGGTGTATTTGTGTTTGTATGTGTGGTGTGTTTTTTTTTTTTTATGTTCTCGGTTTTGAATTTTACGGTTTTAGTTTTCGGGTTTGTGAGTTTTTGGCTTTATAGTCTCGAGATACTGAAATTCGATATTTCAGTATTTCGAGATTATAAAGTGAATCCATAAATATATATAGAGAGAGGTTAGATATAGATAGATATAGATTTATAGAGCTATAGAGCTATATTTATATCTATATGTACTAAAATTGATTGGAATGGCCAAATGTCGATGTTGAGCAAGCAAGTTAAAACTATTCTTTTTAGTGGGAGGTGGGGGGTGGCTCAAGCAACCCTTCACCCCCACACTCCCTTCTAATTTTGTATTCTAACGCCAAGATTGCACAATACCTTGGAAAGGACATATTCCCCAACCCTGGTAATATAGTGATCTTGTGTACCAAATGATCTTGGCAATTGGTCAAAGTACACTTACATCAAATTCCATTCTGCCATGTACAACATATTGAATAAAGGAATTGTCAAAATAAGGCACTTCAAAAAACGTAAGTGTTTTTTGGAGTGAGGCAAGCATAAGCCTGCCAATTTAAACATATATGACACTGCACAATATTGCAGAAAATGGAAAAATTCCCCTGAATTAGATTTCAGAGATCTTGCACAAATATTTTAGTTTCATTCAATGTTTTTAAACAGCATTTCAGTCAGTTTCCTTAATTCAGACGAAATGCCTTCAAAAGAGTGCACCTGAACCAAAATGACGGGGTCATATGTGTACAGTTCCATACAGACACCTATATTTTGTGCTGGCCGCTGTGATTAAAGAGATTCATGTTATGTATAACTTGACTAAATATTAAATTTCTGCACAGCTGTCAGACTCAGTTTTGGTTTTGTTGCAAAGTATAAGAAGAGTAGTTTGTTTTAAAACAATTTTAGTAATCTCAGTTCTGAAATCATATTTACACTTTATTATATGATTGCCTGTTGCTGAGGGTTGTCATTTACCTTTGCAATTACAATTGTGTGTGTGCCTGTAAGTCTCAGTTTTTTGCTCAGTTGGACTAACCCGGTTAACAAATGTCAAATAAATAAATAAATAAAGTAAATAAATAATAATGCTAGATGCACATCTATCAAATGATAAACCATCTGACAGAAGAGTGCAAATATGCATACTGCTATTCTCCCGTACCACTTACCCACAACATAAAGCCCTAACTATGCAACACAGAGGACATGGGGGGGGGGGTGCAAGCTGCAAAGTTTAAAAGAATGAGTTGCAATGAATATATCTTATTGAGTCTACTTTAGTGTGCTGTCCTTTGCTGCACCATATTGTTTTCATTTGTTAAAATAATTAAATATATGTAATTTCAAACAATTTGGTGTGATACAACTGCATTTAACACTTTTTAAAATGCTGATTAGTGGTACTAACTCAGTGCAACTCTATGTATGACTACTGGAAAACAATTTGCTTATTACCAATTTTTTCCTGAAATATTTTATTTTGACATTTTTGCAAACAAACAAATACAGCTATCAGTTACTTAAACAAAGACACTACACACAATATGTACTTAAAGTATGTTGTTACTCTGACCATCTTTCAGTACCGAAGTGAACATCTGTTTTTCATATTTGCCCACCAGTCATGGCTTTATCACATACAGATCTCAAGTTTCAACATTACATCATGCAAATGTTCACCATAAAATCCATACAGTTCTTAAAATTTAAATTCTTTGAACATTTATATTGCACGCTTCCACTATGACTCGTCAAGTAAGGTAACAACTAGATGGAAACAATTGGTCATAACCTGGTTTCAGTGAAAAATCAGAAATACTTTTTTTTTTTGCTGGGGGAAAGCTCATACTACTCGCCTTTCACACAACTACAAAGAAAGGAAATATCTTAGCAAAGAAGGGAGTCCTTGCCAGTGTACACGTAGTAGTGCATCAGCAGTGATTCCCTAAGAAAAGTAGTGATCAAGGAGAGTACAACTTTGGAGAGATGAACTCGAACAGATGGCACATCATCCAGTTTAAGCTTGACGCGGTATAGGGAAGCCATATTGCACATTCTCAGGAAATTAACCATGCCATCATTACCATTCATCCTGAATGTGAGCGAAAAAGTGCTCACTGAAAAATATTGTACCGTTTCAGAAAACAAAACATTGATACTCTGTACTTTGGTGTGTATATATATATATATATATATATATATATATATATATATATATATATATATATATATATATATATATATATATATATATATAAAACAGTTTAGGCAACCACTTGTATAAATAATCTAACATTTTATCAGAAATCAAAGAAATGAACAGAAGGTGCATAACAGTATACAGTAATAATTTTGTTACATGAAATACTTATTTGAATGCTACAGTATAAATATCACAGTATTTTAAAATTGTGAGTTAGAAATCATTTTAATTTTCATTAACAATTTGCTTAATATTAATAAATTTCCCTCCTCAAACTTGAACAGGTGCAATCATTTTACAGAATAGTTTCTAGTCTCATGCAAATGTTTTATGAATTTTACTGTTAGCTGTTCTGCAGAGTACCTTTGGAATAGCACTGCCAAACCTTTCTGTTTTTCAGATAATTTCTAGTTAAAGGCAGATACTGATTTTCTGACTGATCACTCAGGTGAGACTGCAGGCATATTTGGCAGCACAGAACATATAAAAATTATTTTTTTTTAACTAGAGAGAATGTTTGTGGGCAGTTCTAGTCAGGGATGGTATTCACAGAAAATGGTACAGCTGTTTATTGATTCATAATAATCCATACCCAGAAAAGTGAAACATCTCATTTTCTTGGAATTTGCCTGGTTGTGAATCACTCTGCTGAGCAATTTAACCAACTACTTACTGGAGCATTTACCAAATCATACATGGGCACTGTCCCTCTCCCAAAGTATTACAGAGAGCCACCCACACACACACTTACACACACACACACACACACACACACACACACACACACACACACACACACACACACACACACACACACACACACACACACACACACACACACACATATACACACACAAACACACACACATTTACGCTTATAATAACCATCCATGTACAGACACTCACAGACCCAGACACACATTTTCTCAGTACTCTCACACAGCCAGTGACAGAAAGACATGGATTCATACAAACCACAAACTACTTACATTAGCAATCTGCACAAGGCAGCACATTGGGAATCTCATTTGCATACACCACCCAACCCATGAAGTACCGCATTTGTATGCAGCGCTAGGAATCTTGCCTCTTAATAGTGCACGGTGGTGCTTATAGACAGGGATGGGGATTGTGAACTGAATAGTTTTGTGAAGTACGTAAGACAGCTTGCACACATCTTGCATATACCACAGGCTTACTATGAACACCAACCCAAGGTCTCTGCGTCACTGATAGACTTCAGGATCTTAATGATATTTCTTATATAACAACATTACAAAACAGCAAGAAGCTGAAACAATAGAAAACTGGGTTTCACTACTTGTGCTGCTACCTTTTAATTAGTTAGAAAAGGAACACAAGATAAATAACCTGCAACGAGTGCTGCCTTAAACCAGGAACTTTATAAAGGAAAGGTTAACAGTGGTTGCGCAATGGTTACTAGTGGTAGTCCTATAGAAATGTCTACCATCACAAGATTCACAAAAATTCTAAAGTATTATTATCAAGGACAGTAATTTATAATGATTACATTAATCAATTTCTATTTTTTATGAGCCCAAATTCTGGCATAGAGTAGGTGATCACGTCTAATTTTACCACCATGATGACTTGTCTTTTAACAATTTTGCAAGTGAGCATAGTAGAAAGAAACACCAAACACTGGACATTGCACACCATAGACTGATAGCAGAGCAGGTAGTAAATACATTAAGAAATACAAGTTCTACTATTGGTAATGTGGTGTGAAGTGTCAGGTTCTGTAAAATCTATTTACAATTCCTTACTGGTGCTCAGACAGGCCAAGTTGTAGCATTTTCTGATAAAAGATGAATAAAGTAGCCTTGATCATTTTACTCTAAATAAATAAAATCATAAAATTACTTTTCATCACACTGGAGAAATGGTATAAATGCCATCCAAAGTATATGTTTTGTTGTTATTGCAGTAACATATATTCTGAATAATAAATAAACAACAGTCACAATACGTATTAAAGATACAAGTTCTGTAATACCTGACTGGCACCATCTAAGCAATTTTAAAAATGCTAAACATTAACACTTAGTACAAAAATATTTAAAACTCACATCTCCTCTTATCAAAATGTTTGTATATATAATGCCAAGAATGTCAGGAAGTGCTCAAAGAAGAAGCCCCTATATTTTCTCGAAGTGCACAATATACTTAAAAAATGGACTTCTAACAATTAAATAACTTTCATTCTATTCATACAGTCAAGTAACTAGTCAGATTTGTTTATGTCTGAAGAACACAATTCTACTTAAGTACTGTATGAGAATTATGTATAATTTATTTAAAAATAGAAAAGGCAATAAAGTACCCATTAAAATTGTTGCTTTGCAGCAGTGGTTCTAGGTGACTTCAATGCCATAAGTATCTTCTCTCAGGTAGTCTATAAAATATACTTTTGAACTTTACTAATAAATAACATTCAATATTTATATTTAACCATAAGTTACAAATAAATATGTATCAGTTAAATATATAAATAAAATAATCACATATTTATATCTATGAATATGGATAAATATTCATCACATATAACTCAAATATTTTTGTAGTTCACATATTTCAGTATACCAATAAATTAATTCATAGCTATAGTGCTTGAAAGATTAGAAAGAAAAAATAAGTTTCAGTGCAGTGTTTTCATTTCTTTTATAGCATGGTGTACTTCATAGCAGCAGCTATTTATTTTATAATGTAAGAAAGCAAATCGATGTGTAGCTGTTCTAGGGTATAAGAATCTTGCTGTCTTTCTGATACACAGAAAGAGAAATAAATACAAAGCCTAGTTTGCAATGGATTTTGACTGCAAAAAGGGAACAGTTGTAGTTCACAAGGGCTCAGCAGTACACTGTAGAAAACACTGCAGGCATAGTCTGGTCCTACTACGTAGTGAGAGATGGGAGGTGAGGGTTAGCTCAGAGGCAGCGCTCTAGCAAATGGCTAGCATGACTTACAAATCCAGCATTGCTAAGACCATATTCTTAAACATAATTACTGTGCACTGAATTAGTGTAGGCATTTCATATTTCTAAGTAACCAAATGGGGTATCAGGTAGTAGGTGACCAACACAACATCTGGGTTCATGTAAGGATTCCAACATATTCATCAGCATGCTGACCAGGCTGCCAGTTTTTTTAACTATCACAAAGTTCTATCTAATAAGGAAATGGGGGTTGTAGACAATTGTTTGCTGTTGCTGGTGTATGTGGGGGGGGGGGGGTTGTTAGATTTTATTCATGAATGCATCACTGAATTGGAATCCAACAGCTGTCAAGACAAATGTGCTGTCAGAAGGATGCTTTTTGCTACAAAAAGGTAGAAAGAGTTGTAAGGGGGCCTTGTCCCTGTTAATAAGAGTGTGTGAGTGGGGGGGGGGTAAGTTGGGGAGAATAACTATAACAATGATAAATACAGAGTATGCCAACAGCTCCCATCCTTCCTGTTGAATGAGGGTAGACTGAACAGTGAGATTGACACTGGGTTAAGTGAAGTCTAGTCTGGGGAATCTAATCAGTACCATCACTGCTGTAAGTGAAAGTAGAAGTTCTCTGCCAAAAAGGGGGGTGCTGGGTAGGTGAGGACTCCCAGCATCTATGGGTTAAGCGTATAATAATTTGTGAATGCTCTGGTCATTTTGCTCAAGGGGAAACTGAAAGAACATGTTTGCTGCAGATTCAGGCGACGCAGTAATAGTTTCTAATGTAATAGTTTCCATTGTAGGGGTACAGTGTACCCACTGGAGAGCCCTATATATCAGAGATTATTCTGATATGTAGCACCAATAGCAAGGGGCACAATCTGATGATATGTGTGCCTCTCACATATTCCAAATGATTATGACTTAGTGCTTAAGGTTCCTTTGTATACTACTGAAACATAGGCAAACTTTCATTCAGAATTTCATGAAAATATATATGCAGATTAATTTCTAAAGATACATTATAAAATGTTCAGGCCTTTAATTTGCTAACCTTAATACTCAGTACAAATATCCGAATGATACAGCCTGGGGAAAATGAAAACAGAAATAGGTAAACACTGTATATCAAACTGGAAAAGAGGTACCATTAGTTTTAGTTGTACTTTGTAAAATAATTACATTTTGAGAACATACATAAATTTTAATACCTTAATCCTCATTTAAATATGAAACATGCCAGTTAAAATTCCAGTCCAAATATTGGGAGAATTTGTTTAGACAATGTTGTAAAACACTACTGTCCAAACTTAAAGAGTTGTAAAAGTCTAATGTAAAATCCATCTTCTTAAGGAGATATTCTTACAGGCTTTCCATTTTTATCATACTGGTAAACCAACATTTTAATGCAGTGAGAATTTGCAGGTGAAATCCAAGGACTGCTAGTTATTGAGAAGTTATGGTTGGTATAAAATTGCACTGGTTGTTTCTGGCACTTAAAAAAAGCCTTCAGGGATGAAGCTGCCATTCTGCGAAATCGTTTGCTGATAAAACAATACAAAAAGAAGTTGATGGCTGTATTTAACAAGGCTAACATGTTGGCAATGTCTGATATGATGTGTATGAGCCAGCTGTTATTTATAGGAGACACATACAGATGATAAAGAATCATTACTATCCTTGGTGCCCAAAGTATAGCAAATATTGAGGTTATAGTGAGCAAAATTGCAGTGGTTTTCCCTGTGGAGTATCCCCGCAGTCTAAAATGGCTTTTTCTTTTGAGCTTGTGAACTATTATTGAATTTAAGACAAAGAAGATAAAGCATGGCACCAAATAAACAGTGAAACAGTGGACCCAGATAAGAACTTGATGCGCAAAAGTGCTTGTATATTCTTCATTCCAAATATTGGGCCACCAGTAGTAGGGAATGCTTGTTGTAAAACATGTAAAGTAGACACAAATAATGACTTTTCGAGTACGAGCTGGATAGGACACAGTATGATACCTAAGTGGGTGGCACACAGCAATGTATCGGTCAATTGTTAAGGGGACAGTAATCCATATGGATGTATGTATAGAGGAGAATTCCACAATTTCTATCGCTTTGTCCAGCACATGAGGCATTTGCTTGTTCAGAATAAAATCTTCAAGTAGGAAATCCACAAATACAATGAAAAACAGTACCAGTATGTCAGCTGCAGCCAGGGCCAAAAGATAATTATAAGATGACTTTTGTCTGCGGGCTACCAGCTGGGACAGGATGATCACAGTCAAGATGTTCGCTGCAAAGAAGGAGAAATATTTGTTTAGCCACATTATACAAATCACTCAATATGCACAAAAATGACATCTCATCAAACAAATTCTACAGAAAATGTGTCCTTTATATTACAACAGTGTGTTCCTGAATGACAAAATGTTAGCATTTGCAAAGCAATGGCATATAGTACTTTCATTTTTTAAACAAAAGTGATAGCTCTCTTGTAATATAGCCTTTCATTCACTCCTTTTAAGGATAGTCCTTTTTTATTTATCTAGGTAGATATAGTGATGCGACAATCTCAATTTCACTCATAAGTTTGACCAAAAAAAAAGAAGTACAGGAACATAGCTTTTTATTTTGTGGGATGGACAGTTCTTCCCTATTACTACAGCCTCTTTTTCTAGTCTATTGTCACTCTAAGTGCATACCAACTCAGATCAAAAGGGCCCGGGATTCATGAAGCTCGGTGCGAAGATGGCGCTAGCCTTGTGCCAACCAGGTGGTGTAGAGATGGAACAGCAGCACCACATGCATATTAATGAAGGAGCGCTGCTGTAATGGCCACATGCATAGTAAACGTGTACGAGTACAGGGGGCATGTCCAAGTGCTGCACGGAGGCATGATCATGTCAGCTGCATACACGCAACCTAAAATGCTGACTAGTACAGCCTGCCTCCAATAGTAATCACTCCTGTCAGTGTCCGTGGATACTGAAATATATGCAAAGCATACAAGACATCTTGCGAACACCACAATAAGAAGTAAACACAAAGGCACATAGCTGAATATTGAGTCCCCGTCCCTTGAACAAAGATACTTAAAACCCCGTGCCCATATTCCATTGTAGTGTCGCTAATTATACCAAGTGGAAGCGAAATGCATCGTGTTAGCGTGCCGCCAATTGCCAAGCCTAGCCCAATGGTTTGGGTTACCACCTCTCCCACATTGTGAGGGACAGTCCCCCTCTAGGCAGGTGTGTCCATACCAAATTCATAATAAATGTGAAATGTCCTACGATAGTAAGACATAATTATGTTCCATATGTTATGAAATAGTCCCATACAGTATGTATGTCCATATATAAACTACCTATATGTTACAAGAAACAGAATAAGCAAGTAAACAAAACAGAATAAGCAACTACACCACTAAAACAATAAAAGCTTATATGTAGGCATGAAACTAAAGTACTATCCTTTGTAATGACCATGGGTATGTGTTGGCCTGTAAACTCAGATGTGTGTCACGAAAATGTCCCATCCAGGTCATATGAAAAGGTGGCAACCCTACCAATGTTCAGAGCATTCACCCAATATCTGCCTATTCACAGTCCAAGACATCCTTGCCAGGATGGCTCATAGATGAATGGGTATTACCAGGGTCTACCTACCATGTCATGAAAGATAAGTATTTGCGAGTACCTATGTGTGTGACGTACAGTATGTGGTTGATCTGAAATGTTAGTGTAGACTTCACAACCATATTGGTCCCAGAGATATGTAGTGTACGCAATTTGTTCTGTTGACTGTGCCATGGGATATCAACTAGAGAAGGGATGAATGTTGATTGTGGAATATGGGGGTGGGGGGTGATGGGTAATGTAATATATCACCAATGGGAGACTGGGTTGGATGCATAATAGGTGAACTGGAGGTCTACGAGGGAGTGGTGTGTGAATCAGGAAGATAACCAAAGAACAAATATACACATCCGCAATACAATCCCACAAACATGTGAACATTAAAATGTGCAATACACATGTACAGAAACGTTATCGGCACATACCCACATAATGGTCTGGCCTGAACTGAGCCATCCAACCCCAACACACCTGGATACCTAATTGAATACCTATTATCCCCTTCACAGCACACCACACCCCCCTTCCTGAACGTCCACCAAAACCAGCCATACTCGGGCTGCTAGATAGGCGCGGCCATATCTGCACATAGTGACCCCTACCCATATCTAGTAGGCAGTCTCACCCTAGGCATTCTCAGGATTGCAAACTATGTATCCCTTGCATGTATAACCCTATCTTACAGCTGTAAAGCAAAGATGGTCATCGTTCCTCACAATTTTTGGATATCTCTCATGGGATATGTATCTGTTCTAAACATTAGATTTGGTGTCACGGCATGATGTCCAGTCCTGCATACATCTAGACACAAGTTGTATGAGCAGTAGCTGTCTACAAGACTTCTCAGCCTCCAGCCGGTCCTGCAGAACCTACGACCTGGGATTAAACACCTGACCATGATGCACGTCTCCCCATGTGCATGATCGGGAATATATACCTTACACATTCGCATAGTGGCAGTCGGATATAGGGTGCTCAAGGCGCTGTAAAGCAGATGTAAGTAGGGTTACCACCTGCCCCACCTTGTGAGGTTGTGTCCAGACCAAATATAATGAAATGGCAAATGTCCTGTGATAGTAGGAAATATGTCCCATACATCATGTAACAGTTGCATAAAACAGTTATTTATGTAAAATGCTCAAAGTTGCAAGAAACAGGTAAATAAAACAAACACTACAAGAATAAGCATTCATTTAGGGAAATAAGTAAAGTTCTAACCTTTGTACTGACCGTGGATATGTGTCGGCCTGTAAAGTCTGATGTGTGTCCCGAAAATGCTCCGCTTTGGCCATATGAAAAGGTGGCAACCCGATTCAATAGATTCAATAGTATGGGAAATGTAAATGAGCATGTAGGTGTATATGCATGTGTATGTACAGACTGATACATACACACACATATATAAATATATATATATATAAATATATGTAGATATGAAGAATGAACATGGTCACAATATAGGAAATCCCTGTAATAGTTAGTGGTGTTATATATCAGGATGGCCATCGCTGAGCACACCTCTGCATCCCCAACCACAGGTAGAACGCTAAAAGTGGACTTTCAACTAGGTACAGGGCAGTCCTGGTCCCCAGTCAGACAAGCCTAAACCCGGAAGACCATATGAACACCCTGACAATCAAATACATGTATGTGCCAGGACTATAGGTTGTAGAGGTCTGAATATCCTCGGAGTGAGTCAACATGCGGCACGAGTCCAGAGCAGAAGGGAAGAGGGAATGACGCATGTGTAGTAGTGCATTTTTTCCAACAGGTAAATGGATGCCTGCTGTGTAAGTGAAGTGATGAGGCATGTGTTCGGGTAACTATACACCATGGGTATACATATAAATGAGGCAGAACAGCAATAGTGTAGTGGTTAGAGTATCAGCCTAACGAAAAGGCATTCACGGTTCAAGATTGACAATAACGCATATCATTTTCCTTGTGGAATTAATGTTGCTCTGCTGTAAAGCCGACATTTAAACAAGTAAAGGTGAACATGTGTATTGCATGAGATTATTAACCAGTTCCTTTCAATCAAAGTTATATTGTCATAATGTATAAGGCACAAATAAGCATAAATAAGCGACAGTAAACATGTAACGCACATTAAGCGTAGGCTAGTGCACCTGCGTGGGT
>NC_056746.1:619615003-619700003 GCF_019279795.1 Protopterus annectens | reverse complement strand
GACCGGTAGTGTTTTGTGTACAATGGGGTCATCCTCCTCACGTGTACCTGAACCATGTAGGAGTGGTGTGCATACCAGGACCGTGTGCCTGAGGGACAGTGGTGAGGATAACAGCAGTATGTTATGATGCATATTACAAGGGTTTCATGTGTCCAGTGGGCACATGTGTGTAATGGACAGCTATGTATAGGGCAGATGGTATCCTTGGAGCCAAATGGCCTTATGTGTCCGTAGGTGAGGGTCAGATGTTGGGGAAAGAGTGTAGGTATGGTCGTGGAGGATAGGTAGGAGCACAGAAATGACAGCATACAGGGTTGGTATATGACACATGTGGGGGGGGGGAGATACACCCTGGATGGTGATGGGTCTTCGGCATTCAAAAGTCCATGGGAACAGTGGGACGGAGGTCTCCAGCCATGGGCAGCTGCCACTGCACCTACACAGCTGCAAAGGAGGCAGTGCTGGGGGCTGTCCAGGAGAGACAGCATCACCCTATAAATGTGACACTCCACCCTTGAACTGGTGTATCTGGCTTCGTAACCCCTTAGGGAGCCACCTACAAAACATGTCCGGGACTGCAGGACAGCATATATGTACCTGTCTGGTCCCACTCCCAAGGGGGACATGCTCCATGCTCAGTGGTGGTACCACCAGAAGGTGGTGCAGAGCCAACAGAGGTTGATGTTAATGGCTGGGCCCCCAGATGTGCTAGTGCCCGGTGCCATGGTCAGCTGAAGTGGGACAGGAGGATCTGCCGGGACCTACCAACTCATTCGGCCTATGGTGTTGCGTTTTAAACCCACATATGGCTTAGTGATAGACAACAGCATACAGGATTACCTATGACAGTAAGCATAGATATCACCAGCAACTCAACAGATGGTATACATTTGCAGACGGAGCACAACACATGCATATATACCGCATGGCAACTACTGTACAATGTGTAGTAGACGTGTGACCACAGTTATGAACAGTTGCCCATCATTGGCTTGTCACTGGGAATCCCACACAGTGTCAGTCATACCACTGTTTCATGTGACACATGTCCAGTCAGGGATGCGATGGCAGTAACACATCCCTATCATCATGTACTGTCTGCAATCCCCACACCATGCTTCTGCTGTGCACAGAAGTGTGTTCAGTGTGTAACACAGGAAACAAAAATGGTTGTACACACTGACCTGTTCAGAGATGTCCCTACAGATGGGGTTTCCTCATGAACAGAGTAGTGTCATGTCTATATTTTAACATGCAGAATAGCCATTACCACACACATGTTAAACAGGCAGTAGTCTCAATGCAGCATAGTGACACTTACATGCTGTAGTTGTGTGGCACATCACCCTCCTGTCATTAGGCTATTTTGCACTGATGAAAATGATTGAGGTACATCCAGATATCATCTGCGATGCAGTGTCAGAACACCACATCCAGGTACCACTCACAGCGACTGTCATAGCCAGATAAGATAGTGTACTGTGTTTATCATGCGGATGGCTATGGGAACACCATCACATCTGTACCACATGCAATCAGCAAGAGGAGGACTGCAATAGGTGCAGAGGCCATCACCTAACCATTTCCATCTGTTACAATACACATGCTGCTGCTGTGCAGGTGTACACCTTCACATCCACCAGAGAGTGTGTGTGCAGGACAGGCAATGTAAACCAGGGAAGGGCTTGGAGACTTCACCATAATCTGCCACACGCTGAATAGTACAGGGTCAAACCCCTGACTACTCATTATTATTACATGTGCATGACGTTACTACATGTGCCTCAGAGGTGGCATGTTGCAGTGCTGTAAGAACATGTGTGTAGGTGAGTGAGTGCCATCTGCAACAGATATAGTAGACATACATTAGGTGTGGCACACATTCTAGTCCACGTGAATGGATGCCATTATCACCACAACCACACTCTAATAGACACGCATTGACACCTTTGCCAGGGAGGCAAATACACTTTGCCACACTGCAGTAATGCACAGGATCACATGCACCACAGGGGATATCTGGAGGTTCAATGGGCTAGGCCATGTGAAAGTGCTTGACAACTGTTGGTATGCCAACGAGGTTTATACTGGGAGTGACTGTGGTTGGGAGCATCACAACCCACATGCAGACACAGGGTGCCAGTACTGTCATGCAGGTATGCATTGCTCCATGGGTGTGTCCATGTCCTGTATACAAACCCACACTGTATCACACTGCAAGATAGCTGTACAAGGCTGGGTGAGGAGTAATCCTTGCCATTTCGTCACCCGACAATGGTGTGCAGTGCAGCAGTGTAGTGTCTCTAATGTCCCACACAGATGGGTACTGCAATATCTGGCCTGACATCCTGGTTACCAATGTGTAGGGCCATAGCTTTGCAATGCATGCCATGTCTGTGTTTGACAGTCCTTCACATGGATATTGCCTGCGATGTGCATGTCCCACAATACTGTACAGTGACATGTACAGCTGTACCTGGTTTGGCAGACACATGTAGTGTACACAGCCTGTTATACCCCGATATGCCAATACTGGCCTGGTGTGGTGAAACCTGCTTATAGTGAGCAGATCGGCCCTGCAACTGCATGTATAGAATGGACAGGTATTTTGTGGTGTCAGTGGCATGGGTCCATACAGGGCACATGTGTACAGCATTGTCTGGCCTTAGTGGATCACATACGATGGCACCACATATGTTGCAGCCATTCAGTGTGGAACATAGTGAAGGCACAATGTCCGCATATATGTGATTATTGTACCACTGTACAGGGTGCCATGTCATCTGCAGGCCACTGCGGTCACACCATGCCTACTATCTATGCTCAATGTACATGTTACTAGCAACATAGTGGATTATCCTACTAGTAGGGCTGCATACTTAGTTCACCAGCCCTTTTGCCAGATGTATGGGTATGGCTTGCCAACACAGTGCTGTGGCTGACTGACAGCTGTACTCCTCGTGAGGTGGCCAATGTGTCATAAGACGGATACTATATAGGAAAACTACAAAACCCACTCCCAAACATGTGCAATGGTAAGACAATCATGGCCACCTCTACACAGGCTCTGACAGACAAACACACACTTGCCATGTCCTGTATACAACCCCCTACTGTATCACACTGCAACAACACGAGTTTAGGGCATGTGCTACAGCGAATACTACAAAGCACTGTACTTGTCTCCTGCAGGCAGACACACACACACTTAGCATGTCTGGGATTAGAACACCGACCTAACTACTTTACTACACTACTGCATTACACAGTTACAGAACACGCTACCAAGATTACTGGGACACAGCACTCCCAGAGGTGTATTTGTAGATGGGTGGCATCATTGGCCTTGCTAACGGTGGGTATAAGAAATGCATGGAGTGTGAGCAGTATTAAGGTATTACTCAGTCCTCAGGCAAATGGGGAGATACACACACACACACACACACACACACACACACACACACACACACACACACACGGCAAGTGTGGGACTAGAACACCGAACTAACTACTTTATTACACTACAGCATTATGCAGTTACAGAACGCGCTACCAAGATTACTGGAATGCAGCACTCCCAGAGGTGTATTTGTAGATGGGTGACATCATCGGCCTTGCTAACGGTGGGTGTAAGAAATGTATGGAGTGTGAGCAGTATAAAGGTATTACTCAGTCCTCAGGCAAACAGGGACACACACACACATGGCAAGTGTGGGACTAGAACACCAACCTAACTACTTTATTACACTACAGCATTATGCAGTTACAGAATGCGCTACCGAGATTACTGGAACACAGCACTCACAGAGGTGTATTTGTAGATGGGTGACATCATCGGCCTTGCTAACGGTGGGTATAAGAAATGTATGGAATATGAGCAGTATAAAGGTATTACTCAGTCCTCAGGCAAATGGGGAGACACACACACACCACGTGTGGGACTAGAAAACCAACCTAACTACTTTCTTACACTACAGCATTACACAGTTACAGAACGCACTACTGAGATTACTGGAACACAGCACTCACAGTGGTGTATTTGTAGATGGGTGACATCATCGGCCTTGCTAACAGTGGGTATAAGAAATGTATGGAGTGTGAGCAGTATAAAAGTATTGCTCAGTCCTCAGGCAAATGGGGAGTCTCACACACACACACTTGGCAAGTGTTGGACTAGAACACCGAATTAACTACTTTATTACACTACAGCATTATGCAGTTACAGAACACACTATCAAGATTGCTGGAACACAGCACTCCCAGAAGTGTATTTGTAGATGGGTGACATCATCGACCTTGCTAACAGTGGGTATAAGAAATGTATGGAGTGTGAGCACTACAAAGGTATTACTCAGTCCTCAGACAAACGGAGAGACACACACACACGGCAAGTGTGGGACTAGAACACTAACCTAACTACTTTATTACACTACAGCATTACGCAGTTACAGAATGCGCTACCGAGATTACTGGAACACAGCACTCACAGAGGTGTATTTGTAGATGGGTGACATCATCAGCCTTGCTAACGGTGGGTATAAGAAATGTATGGAGTGTGAGCAGTATGAAGGTATTACTCAGTCCTCAGGCAAACGGGGAGACACACACACGGCAAGTGTGGGAGTACAACACCGACCTAACTACTTTATTACACTACAGCATTACACAGTTACAGAATGCACTACTGAGATTATTGGGACACAGCCCTCCCAGAGGTGTATTTGTAGATGGGTGACATCATTGGCCTTGCTAACAGTGGGTATAAAAAATGTATGGAGTGTGGCCAGTCTAAAAGCAATTTAGAGTCCACTGGCAAATGGGAACAGACATACACACACACGCCAGTGTCGGGTAATGAACACCTGCCTATTTACAGATTACAATACTACATATATCGAATCGCAACACACAGATTACACATGTCAAGGTTGTCATTATGACTATCTGGGAATACGGACATCAACAGGGAGGCTGGCAGTTAAGATGTACATACCTGTGAACCTGTGTGTTTAAAGTATGAATCCATCCTGACCTGGAGTATGCCCATCTGTGGAATGGACGACCACTACCACTATACAGGGTTACAATGGCCATGCCCATACACAGAGGCACATAACCAACACAAGGTGTCACTGGGCATGCTCACACACTTAGTAGCACAGGGCTGTTTGGAATGCACTGTGTCCATCTACACAAGGATATACTGGGCATGCTCATACACTTAGTAGCACAGGGCTGTTCGGAATGCACTATGTGTCCATCTACACAAGGATATACTGGGCATGCTCATGCACTTAGTAACACTGGGGGCATGCTCACACACTTAGTAGCACAGGGCTGGTCGGAATGCACTACTATGTGTCCATCTACACAAGGATATACTGGGCATGCTCATACTCCTAGTAGCACAGGGCTGACTGGGATGCACTCTGATGCTAAACATGGAGGGCCACAGTGGTCATGCTATTACAGGTAGATGTAAAGAACACATTGTAATGGCCTCTGGTGTTAGTAGTTGTCATTGTTACTGGGGCGCTGCTATACATATATTTGACACCAGTCTTTTACAAATCATTCTGGGATGACATGGCTGACAGTAGGCAGGCCTTTGTCACATATCACATGCATCCATGATACAAGGGAGTGTGGATATTACCCAAGTTGCATCCACCCACATAGTGCCATTCCAAGGCAAACGTCCTAAACACAGGTTAACTCCCATACACCTACAGGACAACTGTATTGTCTTCTTATGCTAATCAGTGCTAGATGTGTAGCATCCATATTCACAGCTGGCCACTGTAGATCCAACAATGGGGAGTACTGACATCTGTGCAGTGAGGAACACCTGGCAGATGTCTCTGTAGTGCACAATAGCACTACCACCATATACCTCAGAACCTAGCACTACCACCTTATATCTCAGAACCATACACCTACAGGACAACCTACAGGACAACTGTATTGTCTTCTTATGCTAATCAGTGCTAAATGTGTAGCATCCATATTCACAGCTGGCCACTGTAGATCCAACAATGGGGAGTACTGACATCTGTGCAGTGAGGAACACCTGGCAGATGTCTCTGTAGTGCACAATAGCACTACCACCATATACCTCAGAACCTAGCACTACCACCGTATATCTCAGAACCAGACATGTGGGCCATTACACAGGTATGGACCGCTCCAGGTAGTGTACCCACATATATAAAGGCCACTCACATGTACTGACCGGTCCCCCCATGAAAGGCATCACAGATGAGCCATGTGCAGGACACAGTGTCACATGCTGCATTCTAGGATGCAAACTGCAGACACCGCCATGCCCTCAGACCACCACCACGCAACCATACATGTTGTATGACAGATGAGTACACCACCATATGACCCTTGACCTGTGTACTGTACTAAGCTCTACATCAACTGTAGACAGTACACATGAACCGACACAGTTGTATCATGTGTTATGCAATGCAATGATACCACTGTCTGTGACCAGGTCAGCTGTACACATACCAAGGGCCCTCAGTACTTCCACCATTAGCAGATGTCTGTTGCTGTACACCAGTACACACCCTCATGTATGGATATGACATACATGTACTCTGCCCTGGTATGTACATGCCACACATGCAACATACCTGTAAATAGTATAGCTGTTGTAGTCCTTTGTGCAAACAGGTGAATACAGCCATTACACACATGCACATGGAATGTAGGTCCATGGCTGCTGAATGCTAACAGTACATAAGGTGTGATATCAATGATGACAGAGGTAACATCCCCTTGAACTTGTCACCCATCATATCATACAACAGCCCATGTGTCATGTATGTTATTGCACATATCCACCAATTGCAATGCCTACAAACATGACCAAATGTCAGGATTGTAGGAGGATTGTGGACCTACACACCTGTACATGTATTGTTGTGCATTCAGATAACATGCATGTGCAGTTGCTGATGTATGCAGGTGGCGTGTATCCTAGTACATCATGCAGCTGCAATGCAGCCTCAACATTGCCAACTGTATATGGTGATATGCTGAATGTACAGAAAGATATACCTACAGGTATGGACAGGTGTGTTGAAATAACTGGCGGTGGGGGCATCTTTGCAGATGGATGCTGCTGTGACAGCTCCACAGGTGTGGGACTAGAACACTAACCTAACTACTTTATTACACTACAGCATTACGCAGTTACAGAATGCGCTACCGAGATTACTGGAACACAGCACTCACAGAGGTGTATTTGTAGATGGGTGACATCATCAGCCTTGCTAACGGTGGGTATAAGAAATGTATGGAGTGTGAGCAGTATGAAGGTATTACTCAGTCCTCAGGCAAACGGGGAGACACACACACGGCAAGTGTGGGAGTACAACACCGACCTAACTACTTTATTACACTACAGCATTACACAGTTACAGAATGCACTACTGAGATTATTGGGACACAGCCCTCCCAGAGGTGTATTTGTAGATGGGTGACATCATTGGCCTTGCTAACAGTGGGTATAAAAAATGTATGGAGTGTGGCCAGTCTAAAAGCAATTTAGAGTCCACTGGCAAATGGGAACAGACATACACACACACGCCAGTGTCGGGTACGGAACACCTGCCTATTTACAGATTACAATACTACATATATACGAATCGCAACACACAGATTACACATGTCAAGGTTGTCATTATGACTATCTGGGAATACGGACATCAACAGGGAGGCTGGCAGTTAAGATGTACATACCTGTGAACCTGTGTGTTTAAAGTATGAATCCATCCTGACCTGGAGTATGCCCATCTGTGGAATGGACGACCACTACCACTATACAGGGTTACAATGGCCATGCCCATACACAGAGGCACATAACCAACACAAGGTGTCACTGGGCATGCTCACACACTTAGTAGCACAGGGCTGTTTGGAATGCACTGTGTCCATCTACACAAGGATATACTGGGCATGCTCATACACTTAGTAGCACAGGGCTGTTCGGAATGCACTATGTGTCCATCTACACAAGGATATACTGGGCATGCTCATGCACTTAGTAACACTGGGGGCATGCTCACACACTTAGTAGCACAGGGCTGGTCGGAATGCACTACTATGTGTCCATCTACACAAGGATATACTGGGCATGCTCATACTCCTAGTAGCACAGGGCTGACTGGGATGCACTCTGATGCTAAACATGGAGGGCCACAGTGGTCATGCTATTACAGGTAGATGTAAAGAACACATTGTAATGGGCTCTGGTGTTAGTAGTTGTCATTGTTAGTGGGAACGCTGCTATACATATATTTGACACCAGTCTTTTACAAATCATTCTGGGATGACATGGCTGACAGTAGGCAGGCCTTTGTCACATATCACATGCATCCATGATACAAGGGAGTGTGGATATTACCCAAGTTGCATCCACCCACATAGTGCCATTCCAAGGCAAACGTCCTAAACACAGGTTAACTCCCATACACCTACAGGACAACTGTATTGTCTTCTTATGCTAATCAGTGCTAGATGTGTAGCATCCATATTCACAGCTGGCCACTGTAGATCCAACAATGGGGAGTACTGACATCTGTGCAGTGAGGAACACCTGGCAGATGTCTCTGTAGTGCACAATAGCACTACCACCATATACCTCAGAACCTAGCACTACCACCGTATATCTCAGAACCATACACCTACAGGACAACCTACAGGACAACTGTATTGTCTTCTTATGCTAATCAGTGCTAAATGTGTAGCATCCATATTCACAGCTGGCCACTGTAGATCCAACAATGGGGAGTACTGACATCTGTGCAGTGAGGAACACCTGGCAGATGTCTCTGTAGTGCACAATAGCACTACCACCATATACCTCAGAACCTAGCACTACCACCGTATATCAGAACCAGACATGTGGGCCATTACACAGGTATGGACCGCCCAGGTAGTGTACCCACATATATAAAGGCCACTCACATGTACTGACCGGTCCCCCCATGAAAGGCATCACAGATGAGCCATGTGCAGGACACAGTGTCACATGCTGCATTCTAGGATGCAAACTGCAGACACCGCCATGCCCTCAGACCACCACCACGCAACCATACATGTTGTATGACAGATGAGTACACCACCATATGACCCTTGACCTGTGTACTGTACTAAGCTCTACATCAACTGTAGACAGTACACATGAACCGACACAGTTGTATCATGTGTTATGCAATGCAATGATACCACTGTCTGTGACCAGGTCAGCTGTACACATACCAAGGGCCCTCAGTACTCTCCACCATTAGCAGATGTCTGTTGCTGTACACCAGTACACACCCTCATGTATGGATATGACATACATGTACTCTGCCCTGGGTATGTACATGCCACACACACACAACATACCTGTAAATAGTATAGCTGTTGTAGTCCTTTGTGCAAACAGGTGGTTACAGCCATTACACACATGCACATGGAATGTAGGTCCATGGCTGCTGAATGCTAACAGTACATAAGGTGTGATATCAATGATGACAGAGGTAACATCCCCTTTGAACTTGTCACCCATCATATCATACAACAGCCCATGTGTCATGTATGTTATTGCACATATCCACCAATTGCAATGCCTACAAACATGACCAAATGTCAGGATTGTAGGAGGATTGTAGGACCTACACACCTGTACATGTATTGTTGTGCATTCAGATAACATGCATGTGCAGTTGCTGATGTATGCAGGTGGCGTGTATCCTAGTACATCATGCAGCTGCAATGCAGCCTCAACATTGCCAACTGTATATGGTGATATTCTGAATGTACAGAAAGATGTACCACATGTATGGACAGATGTGTTGAAATAACTAAGTGGCAGGGCATCTTTGCAGATGGATGCTTGCTGTGGACAACTCACAGGTGTGTCACAAGTGGTCCTACAATACCCTGTGTAACCGGTAAGCAATGGTTTCATTAATTGAAGGACATAATGCACAACTTAGACAGCAGTCAGGGAGACAGCGAAGGTAAATCACTTGACACCTGTTAATAGATATGACGTCCATAGAGCATATATCAGCACTGTTGGCACAGGAAGCATCAATACAGTTTGTAACATGTGCAGTACTGCTGTAGGTCTGACATACATAACATGAGCTAGTCAGGTGTGAGATTCACAGTACTGGCATGTGTGATTGTGTGTGTGTGTCCATATTTGTCATGTATTGTGGGGAATACATCTCAATTGTTACTCACTCTCCTGTACACTAGTGTACACATCTGTACAGACTGCAATGTAGAAAGCAGGACATAGGCAGGGGCATGTATCTCACACATGAGAGGTATCTGTATGTGCATAACATAGGTGTATTAATTACTGAATGCCACAGTGTGTGTATGTAGGGCTGACTGGTCCCTGGGGTGAGGATGTATGTTACCATACTGAACTGATAAGACCCCTCCCACCATCCAGGCGATGCATTCAACTATCCATGTTGATGCCCCCGATCTTAGGCCGTACTGACTACCTGTACATGTGCATTTTCTGTGGTGCATCATGTAGGTGCACAGTACTGTAATGATGATTTGCACATAGGTAGGGGTCCTCATCCCACCAGTAGCAACTGTGTGTGAGTGTGTGTTACTGTGTCAGTGAAGCCATGAGTGTGTGTGTGTGTGTGTGTGTGTGTGTGTGTGTGTGTGTGTGTGTGTGTGTGTGTGTGTGTGTTAGTTACAGTGTCACTGAATACGTGTGTCAATACCTGAGTTTGTGGGTACAGTTGTGTGCTGGCATCCTGTCATGGGAATGTGTATTACTGATTCCCATTGGGGCATCACACTTCCCACTGGTCTCTACCCTTGTAATCAGCTAGACCACTCTCTTACCTCATCACTCCATGTAACTGTACCTGTGATGTCACCCTTTATGGATGTCACGTCTGTGGCCACAGTAGCTTAATACACAGCTATCATGCTCTTGGAACGGTAGACGTGTTTGTAACGTGGGACATTCTCACTGGTATGTGGCAGCTACATGGTGCATGCTGGTATATTCATACATACCTGTGAGTAGTCCACACTGACATATGGGACACTTAACTGCAAACACTGACATCCACTGACATGTGCAATAAGACCTGAAGGACAGCAGAACATCATGACCAACATGCATTTACTGTTGTTACACAAGACACATACTGTTAACAGTATTGTACACCTGTACTACATGGTATATCTGCTGACTGTCAAAAGTCCTCAACATTTGTAAACTACACATATCATCCTGGTTTGTTCATCCTGTGCATCAGACCATATGAGCATGTCCCTGCACCCATGGTGTGGATGTCAGGGATGCGGCACAGGAATCATCATATGCACAGGGTGTTAACGTTTGCCGGAGACCTACGCTGCACTGTTTTTACACAAGACACATACTGTTAACATTATTGTACACCTGTACTACATGGTATATCTGCTGACTGTCAACAGTCCTCAACATTTGTAAACTACACATATCATCCTAGTCTGTTCACCCTGTGCATCAGACCATATGAGCATGTCCCTGCACCACTGGTGTGGATGTCAGGAATGCGGCACAGGCATCATCATATGCACAGGGTGTTAATGTTTGCCGGAGGCCTAGGCTGCACTGTTGTTACACAAGACACATACTGTTAACAGTATTGTACACCTGTACTACATGGTATATCTGCTGACTGTCAACAGTCCTCAACATTTGTAAACTACACATATCATCCTAGTCTGTTCACCCTGTGCATCAGACCATATGAGCATGTCCCTGCACCGATGGTGTGGATGTCAGGGATGTGGCACAGGCATCATCATATGCACAGGGTGTTAACGTTTGCCAGAGGCCTAGGCTGCATCATTGGATGACATCATGTGTGTGGGTTTGGACCTTTGATCTAATTGGGCATGTGTGGATGTTACGCATGTGTGTGTTGTAGTGCCCTACATATGTGGCCAGTGTGTGCTTGTAGGTAGGCACACAGTTCTCCCATGTGTCTGGCCTACACAGGGGTATTATTAACAGCTGCAGACTGTACAGACGAGGTTTTACAGTTCACGGTGTCTGGCCACAGACATGTGACCTGTGCCTGCCAGGGGTTGCACGGGCGCTACCACACAGAGGTGCAGATTGGGTACTGTCTGATGTCACTAGTCCACTGGAACCCTGTCCCTGTTGGGACCGTCCCTGGCCATGTGCACATGGCCTGCTGTCTTGTGGTGTGGACAACACAGCACCAGATGCACTGCTGCTGCTACTGCCACTATGGAAGTGGGCATTTGAGTTAGCCCGTACACGTAGACCTGACACAGGTGATGTAGCAGGCCTACGTCCACGTGCCCGATGCCTTACTTCTACCAGATGTTACAACACAGACAGCTCACACTCACGGATTGTCATGCCACGGTCAAGGACTCCAACCATGTCACCCAACCATCTATCCAAAGCATCAGCAATCTGCTGTTGAGAATTTACCATTGCCTGGATGCTGTTGTTTAATGAATGGACAGCAGCCCTCTGTAGCCTCTGATCATCTCTGTTGCACCATTCAGCATGTGCCTGTGCCTCCATTACAGCCTGAAACATGTGTCTAGTGACACCAGCTGCTGTGCTCTGTCGTGCAGGAGCATGTTGGCTAGAGGTCCTCCTACGAGCAGCACTGGCCATGTGCCTATGTGGGGCACCACCAGTAGTTTGGCTGACACCATGGTTTACAGGCACACCTTCCATAGCCCCCACACTTTCCTGTTCCAAGCTACCATGCACCAACTGTCCTTCCTCTATGGCTACTGGTGATGGGGTATGTGAAGGTATGGGATCTGTGTGCGGGGATGAGGTGGATATAGATGGAATGGCAACCAATGGCACATTTTCAGCCCCTATCAACTCTGCCTGTGACCCAATCATATGTTCATCATCACTACTAGAGTCTGTGGGGACACTAATATCTGATGTACCGCAGGAGGGCAATGCACCTACATCACCTGTGAGGGCAGACAAGAACTGTACATTACAATCTAAACAATAGACACACACACACACACACACACACACACACACACACACACACACACACACACACACATACATGTGATATGACAGAAGGCATGCAACATGCATGTGATACGGCAGACGGCATGCAGCACAGACAATAATAGTGGTAGTTATCATACATCCCTAGGTTGCACACAACAGCATGCATGTGTGATAGCAGACGGCATGCAAATTACACAATCATATTAGTGGTTAGCATACATCCCTGTGTTACACCATGTGGACCAGCACAGTTTAACAGTACACCTGCCTGATGTGTGGCATATGACCTTGATAATCACATGTAGTATGACATGTGATCTGCTGATGTCTGCAATGACATGCGTACATGTTTAACACAATGGTGTCCTGTTGAATATACAGTAGAGCAATGGTGTACCAATTCACTGTTGTCTGTCCACCCTACAGATATACTGCACATTTAGCTGATGTGCATGGCCATTTCAGAGAATCATGAGGTGTCTCTAGTGCTATAGTGTGGTTACAGACAGGGTTCATAGCCACGACTGTGTTCAGATACAATACATATATTCTGTGGAATGTGACCCACATCACTGAGGTGTATACACACTAAACCATGATGTGAAAGTTGTGACACAGGTCCCTGATGGGTATACGGATGACACCCCTGCACATCTGCAACCATATTGCTGCAGCCTGGCAACTATGGGCAGACATGGCGAACACGTCGGTATACCATGTCCCACATGACATCTGTGTACCACACACACACACACACACACACACACACACACACACACACACACACACACACACACATGAAGAGCTAGTATGGCATTTATGTCCATCACCAGCAACGGGAGTGTACTGTATCTGTGGCCTGATGTGGATACTGTACAGGTGACTGCTGTCATGTTGCAACACCCTCAAGATGTTCAACACATGTTATGTGGTGGATTGATGTTACGCCTACACAAGATGTGCACAGGCCTCTAGGATGTCTAGTGTTCCACATCTACATTATGACCATTATACAAAGGCCATGGCCGAACCATGTGTAGACATTGTACGACAGGGTGTACAGACAAGCACAACACATCTCCTATGTGTGTTGCTCCATGTCTCTGGTCATCCTCCATGGCCATGTCTGTACATGTGTTGTCCAAATTATTGTGATGGGCATCTATTTCACATGTCTGTGTTGTCCCATATGACATATATGCTCTACTGACAACAGGGTTATGTAGATAAAGGGTGGTATGTGGGATATGTTTTCAGGTTAGGTAGGCAGTGTAGCAGCCAGGCCAACAGATGTCATGGACATGTCAAGATAGCACATCGCATTGTGTGACATTCATAGCAGGGCTATGATCCACACCAGTGAAATTTGTGTGCTGGCCATACTCCAGCCCACTGTGTAGTACTGTTTGTATTCACCACATGTGTAGATCAGATATGTTGTATGTTCCTAAAGTGAACAGCACCTCCACCATTGTATGCACAGCTGTCAATACATCTGGCAATAAAGTTTGTGAGGATTCATGTCGGTGAGATGATTCACATAGTTTGCAAGTGTGGCACATGGATAGTCATTGTGATGCATTGCAGGTCCGACCTGTATATTGTGACAGGACCATACATTATGTGTACATGTTGTGAATGGCCACATGGCAGATAGATTTGTGCATTACGGTTCCTGATAAATAATAACACTCTCACCTGCAATGGGCTGCTGTCGCAGTGGAATGCCAGAGGTACCTAAATAGGAGTAACACAGCAGTATGAGCATAATCCACCCCTGTATAAAGGCTACATGGAGCAATGTGCATAACACATACACCAGTACATTATAGTATACTATGGTGTATGCACATGTGTACATACAAAGAGTAGCATACTATAGTATGCGGCAGGTGTGTATACATGCCTTGCATATGATGTTACATTACATATTGTACAGTGATACATGCAGCTATATGGACTATAGTTGTTATAGGTGGAGTACTGACTTACCAGGCAACTCCAGGCTCAGTGGTTGAGAGACACCCACCTCCACAATATAGGCTAAGGCTTGTGGATGTGTTCTGCAGGTGTCCCCAGGTTGGCCAGTAGCTCCTTGGTACATGTGAGTGGGGGCTGGGTTGGTGGTCCACCACCTGTTGCACCTTGTTCCCTGGCGATTGCATTTGCATGCTGTTTCGCTCATCTAATGAGGTCTGTACAGTGTCTGTGCACCTGCTGGTATGTGCAGTTGTGGCCACCCACATCATTAACCCTCCTGCGAAGTTTCATGCACAGGGCATCCTGCTGCTGTGCATCCTGTGGCACATGGCTGAACAGGATGTCATGATTATCGAGTAGGTATGGGATGAGGGAAGCCTTGCATGCGGCATACCTGGAAGACATAATGATGGAGACAGGTCACAGTACCTCAGAGACATATAGAGTTACAGCTGAACATACATGTGTATCGCATTAATTCAATTTAAATAGTTATATTTGCAAAATTACATGACACTGACATGTTTGTGTCACACACGTGACACCCAATGTTGAGTGGATATTATCACCATATATGTGTGTGTGTGTGTGTGTGTGTGTGTGTGTGTGTGTGTGTGTCACCTGATTACATTGCTCATACTCCATGTGGTTGCTGTCTTGATGTGGGCATGTCTGTTTGCCTGTACTGGTGTTCCTACCTATCATCACATGGCTGGATGTGTCCACATTAATGCAGTCAACCTTGATGCAGTGTATATGTCACATATAAGGACTTACACTGCCTTAACAGACATGACCTGTGACCCTGCAGACATGCTCACATAAGGTTTTACATGTATGTGTTCTACCATATACAGCTACACGGCACTGTACAGCGATTCAACATCCTACCATGTATCACCTGTGTTGCACATGTGATACACATGGGATACTGGCTAGCCAGATGGTATTTGCAGGGATGGATATCAACTATGGCATGTACAGTCAAAGTCAACTAGCGGGCTATATGCCATGGATCATGTATGCATCTAGGATGAAAGGTTACCTGGCAGTAGCCGACAGGCAGGTCTGTGGGCCCAGGTGGAGCAGTGCCACATTACTGATCCACAGGGGTAATGATACATATACCATGCATTACCATGTGGTCATCACACCATGTCTGAAAGGGGAGCGATGTGCAGCTTTGATGGACAGGAATACATAGTATGGCAGGACTATGTCAAAGTGTATGGGATAAGGATCTGTCCAGCATGTGGTAAGTGGATGCCCATGAAGTATATGTTTGAGATCAGGATGAGTATGTGTAGCATGTCCGACATCACTGGGTTGGACATGGATTTATTCAGGGTATGCATCATGCTACATAGTGGAGATGGGGAATGGGAAGGCTGGTGTAGGCCATCTGCACATGGCCAATACCCCTTAAAGGAAATATGTGATCTGATATGGGTCACTTGAGTGTTCTGTATGGCTGGACAATGATCTCTATATTCATGAATGTCACCTTATTATTATTAGGGTTGCCACATATGACTCCCTGACAGGTGAGGTGACATAGCTATCACAGGAAAAACAACTGCCCAGCTGCATCCATCACACACAAGTGTCCATTATGATGACCGCTGCCTAAGTGGTAGTTCATGGGTGCAGGGTTATTAACATATGGGTGACAGTGTGAGTCAGCTATTGCTCCTAGGTCATAGTCATTCACATACTTCAGTAGGCATATGCCTTCTGTTTGTCTGTGAGGTATGGACTACAATGAGGGGGAATAGATTTCATTAACCCTGACATACTGTAGCTGCCACTGGTGTGATGATCACGTTTCATTCAGACACCTTCTGTAGTGTTGTTTCTGCCAGCAGTCCTGTTGCAAAACACTCTTGTGACATAGGAATGTACATCTAGTATACTGAGTGTAGGTGGTACACAGTATGGGTGATGATGTCTTATGACCTGGCAAGGTTATGATATGCAGTGTGACATCAACCATACTGTCATCTACATCTGTACTGCTGACATCATGTAAGTGATCAAGGTTCTGGCCTTCCAGACCAGACTCATCAGGGTAGTAGTGCAGAACTTGCCATTATCATGTCTTACATGATGTGTATGTGGAGAGCATCTTGTTTTGCCATATGTGTATGATACAACCTGTGATGTGGGCAGGTCCCATGCAGACTGAGTGCAGCTTGTACCTGCATAGTTGTGGGTACAGGGGCCTTGTGGTGTACATGGATATATGCTTGTGTACCTGTTAGGGGGAGAGGGCCGAGTTTTTATATTATCCAAGACCCTAGTTGGATTGCTTATTCATGCTAAGCACTTGTTCAGGACTTGTAAACACTATGTAAGCTAATAATTACTATAGCACTCAATCTTCCACATCACCTACAGGTAAGGGTGAACAGGTTTTGTACATACTTTTCTCACTTGCGTAGAGTAATGTAGCTCTTGTACTCACTTTCCTCATTTATCTAGGTGAATGTAGTTCTATATTCAGGCAAGTCCAAGAGTCACCTGCCAGTGTTCTCACCTGTCTATCTGATGAATCTGGACATCTTGAGGCAATGTACACATTGCCTCATGTACACAGACAAGCCTCTCCGCCTACCACCCAACACTACAACCTGTGATTGATGCACTCATCTAGCCAAACTGGAGGTAAAGGTCTCAACAACCAAGCCCGACCCTAACTGTCATGTGGAGAAGGTACACAGTCGCACAACACCAGACTCATGGCATAAGCCTCAGTTTATCTACCCCACCATTAACTGGGAAAACTACTCATGTACCAACACATTAGCTCAACGGTTTCTGGAATTCATGAGCACTAATGCCCTGACTCAACATATCCACACACCCACCAGAGGCAACAATATCCTAGACTTAGTCACTACCAGCATGAGTGACTGGTGCTCCACACATGAAGCCAACTCCTCGTTGGTCCGATCAGACCATGTGCTGAACACCATTGATATCCGCATCCCACACCTATGCCCCATTAAAGTAACCACAGTATAATATGTCTACAAGGCCAACAACATGCTTCTTAAGGCAGACGTGGTGGACGTCATGACACCCATGCAGATGGACAGTACTGTTACAACTGCTGAATCCTACACAAATGCACTCTATAAGCACTTACAGGAGTGCAAGGCTTGTGCTATCCCAAACAGAACCAGGACGCTATACTCATAATTAACTAAACCAATCTGGTGGTCCCTGCCATAAAAATATTGTACTACAGAAGGAAGACACTGTTGCAAATGAGAGTACAATACCATGCATGGAGAATATACCTGGCTAGCCTCAGTAAGAAGGTGAGATCCCTTATAAGATCCTCCAAAGCTAGCTATGAAAGCTATAATGCAACTAATACCAACAACAACCACAAAGCCTCAATATCAACAACCAGATCTGCTCTGAGTTACAGCACAAAAGCACAAACATTACAGAAATAATTGATCTTGGCAACATCCTGGCAGATCCCTCTCAAAGCTGCATACTCTAAAGGCAATATCACAGCATCCATGGGACTGGACAACATCCCAGGCTGCGTTTTACATGAACTTCGGATCGTACTGTCTCCTCACCTATGCACCATGTTCAATAATAGCCTCACATCGGGCATAGTGCCCCTGAATGGTGCACAGCAACAGTTATCCCTCCACAAAGGTGGCACCACAATGGACCATGGGACCTATTTCCCTATAGGCCTGACTAGCCTGGCCTGTTTAGCATTGTTAAGGCTGGACCATGCCTCCTAAACCTGGTGGATGTCTTAGAGACAATTACCAAGGCATAGATGAGGGTAAAGAGGTCCACACAGCCTACCTAGATCTCTCATAGGCTTTCTACACCATTCCTCCTTCTAGTATTATCAACATACCCATCCACCTGAACATTAACCCCTACATCATGTGATGGTTTGCAAAGTGGCTCAAGGATAGAACATACACAGTTGGAGTTGCATACCCTAGGTCTGACTGTATACCAGTTACAACTGCCATCCCCCAGGGCTCAGTCCTAGGACCCCTCATGTTTGGTATATACTTCTCTGACATACAGACAAGCACAGGAGGGCTTTGGCTGAAAAGGTTTCCAGACGACTGCAAAATAGGGGACATAATTGTTTCCCCAGCTGTTACAGACACCCTCTGGAAGGGTTTCACTGAGATGGATACCTGGTGTTAATATCATGGCGTTAAGCTGAATACCTAAAAGTGCATAGTCATCCCCTTTGGATATAACTAATTACCCGCGGACTACTACATAGGTGCTAGTCCCCTACATACAAAAAAGGTAATACGGGATCTGGAAGCACCAGTAGATAGCAATCTCTCCTTCGATACCTATAGGTTAGAATATCCTTCTACATGGCCCCCCTAATCTCTAATGGGTTCGCATCCAGATCAGAGGGGCCATTGTGACTCTACACATGTCATATCCGACCCATTAAAGGATACAACACCCCATTTGGGATATACCTTACAAGACAACTGCAACAGCTTGGAAGGCCACACCAGTACCACACCAAGAGGATTGCTGACCTCAAACAGACAACCTATGCAGCCCAACCTACTAAACTTCAGCTGTACTCAGTTGCATACCGCATACTCACAGGTGATCTTTGCTTGACATACAATGCCCATGTCCAACCCTGTATTGCTGGATATGCTCCACCTAAGCAGAAGCCCCTGAGAGCCACATGCTCTAGGGGTATACACCTAACCAAAATGATGAGTAGGACGTGCTGGATGGATAGATTCTTGACCCAGACACTCCCTATGCTTTGTAACATGATTCCAATGTATATCAGGCAGGACTACTCATGAGCACTCTTCAAAGGAAACCTTGACGTGTGGATGGGAGACAGACATGTACCTGGGGATCACTGCAGTGGCTCTGCTGGACAGAGGCACAGGGAACTATTGGCTCTGCCGTTCAGAGGCACAGGGAACCAAACTATGGGGGTGGCGAAAGACAACACACGCTAGCTAGGCTTACAGAAACCCTTGGTAAGACAGCCTAGTACCTACCTTTGCACATATTACATGTCTTATGTGCATGGATAGTTAAATAGCTCTTTCATTTTACTTTGCTATCATGCTGATAAACTGTCGGCTCACTAAAAGACATATGTATCCTGGTATTGTGTATTGTAAATGCCGATTGACATAACTAATGTTTGCCTACCATTACAGTAATGCTATGTAGCTTGTAATACATATCTGCCTACAATACTGTACATTACACAGTTACTGGCACAATATCCCACAATGCAAAACATACTTGCACAGTGGCCCAACCTTCCACATGTTATTCTCTGTATTACACCCATACATATGGCTACAGTTACAATATATCAACATATACTATCCCCTGTTATAGCACATACTTGTTGGACGAGCCCTGCCACTGGTGTGGGCTGGTGAGGAGTATTTCTGTTCAAAGCCCTTATATGGCATCCCTTGTGGTGTATGCAGTGTTTGCCTTGTGACCTACAGCAGTACACACAAGTACTACAAGCATTACTATGTTCAACAATACATCACTACAAGATAACTGTTTCCACTATATGGATTGCGTGCACTTTAAATACTACAGAATAGTACTACATATACAGACATACTGACTGTTCTACATACCTTATTAGTAACCCGAGGTATCATTAACAGTTGATTCAATCCTTTTCGGTTTGTGTTTCAATGTTCTTTGTAACGTTCCGCTGGTATATACGGATGGTTTGAATGTGTGATAACACATCCTTTTCTAGTTACATATTGGTAACATGTGGCTTCCTGTCCACCAATTGCTGTTCCAAAGTAGTTAATTGGATACACATCAGCTGTGCAGCTACTCCATTAGCCGATACCATGGCAACAGTGGTGTATAAGTGAGAACTCCTTTTGGGCGTTGTCCGTTTGCCTTACTTTCAAGGGAGATGGCTTAGATGAGTTATTGCGATATATTTCAACAGCTATATGGAGACACACAGAGATATATTAGCTTCATGACTCCCGTGGACTGTGTGTAATGGCTAGATGATTTACTTCTACATGTGTGTACAGCTGTTATATTTTGGAACAGTGCTACTTATGCAGGGTTTGTTTGTATCTGATACTTCTGCAGATGTTTAAGTCTGGCAAGGATGTTTGGCCAGCTTAAGGCCATATGGCTATGCATGAACTGTTATGTGGTGTGCAGTGTGCTCACCAGACATCCTTGATTTGGTGTACAAGTGTAGCATACTGTGCTGTTACTCATTAATTGCTAACACATCCCGGTGTACGCACAACAGTCTGAAACGGAATTAGTGCAAACAAACCCTATTACATCAGCAGCTGTTCCATTGTATAACAGCTACTATTTCACATAGGGCCATTTTAGTGTGTCTCTGAGAAGGTATGTTAAGGCTTATGCAGATGTCGTACAGTGTGTGAATGATTTGTGATTTTATTACAGTTTGTATTGTAATATGTTTGGTGTGGGAGTGATGTTGGTGGGTGTGCTTATCAAATGCAGGTGTGTAGGAACTGCTTTTATACATAATCGCTATGTGCGTGAGGGTTCCTTCCCTATTTGAACACCTATCCTTTTGTGGACTAATACAATGGTATTTGCAGGCTGATTCATTAAGGCACTGCTATGTGGTTCCTGTGTAGCATGCAGGTGATGTTAGTCCTTGAATCCCTTCGGTAATACATCTGAATGTAATAACATGTTGCTACATGATAGCTGTGTATTTCTGTCATAGGTATTTGCAGTCATCGTAGATGTGTTGGTGACTGACCCTCTTTGGCTAGGGTTGCCACCTTTTCATATGTCCATAGTGGGTCCTTTCTAGGACACACATCTGATTTTACAGGCCGAAACAAACCCATGGTCAGTACAAGGGATAGAACTTTCCTTTCTTGCCTAATTATAAGCATATTCTTGTAGCAGTTTAGTAGCTTATCCTGTTTCCTGTACCATGTAGGTACTTTAGATACAGAAATAACTATTGTATGCAACTATTACAGTACATATGAGACATAATTATGTCCTACAATCCCAGGACATTTGCCACGTTTAATATATTTGGTCAGGATACAACCGCCAAAGAGGGAGTGTCCCTCGCAAAGTGGAACAGGTGATAACACTATCAATGGCTCACGTCCATAGCACATATTTATAATGGTGTATAGGCATATACTCTCCATATCCTTTGTTCATAAAGGTTGGTAGTGGCGGAATGTGTGATTGCTATGGTCTATGTTATACACACATATGTGAACACTTCAACCGCTATATATGGGAGACCTATGGAATCCCAAAAACACAGTGTTCTGATGCACACAGTCCCAGGAACAGACTCCCATACCCCACATTACCGACATCGACAGTAACTTGTGAAGGTAACACGAACATGGAACACACACATGCACACAAAGACACACTGCTACCCAACACGTCCAAACAAACCATCCTACACTACATTTGAGCAGGTGGCCAATCTCCCCTATACACCCCATGTAGGTGTCTGTGCCCCACACACTACCCCCTACTTTAATATTCTACATCCTAGGTCGCGCAAACAGACACACAAAGCTAACAAACAACCACACATTACAGTCCCCCTAGAACACAGAACACACACTTACACAGACTACAGCCCTAAGAAACACATGTACACACAGTAACCTACCCAAACCGCAACACCAGAAGCACTGATTAACTGTCCATTAACATCGTAAGATTACACCTCACGCATCTGGGGTTTCGGTACTGTGTTCTTTCGGACATTAAGACTCGGGATTACGTCCGTTGGTATGTAAAGCAGTCAGTATGTGGTAGGTATCACATTTATATGTACCTCCATGGTTATGTAGATGTTGTTAACCTATCTATATATCTACATATATATGTATATCCCCATATATCGACATCTCTCTCTCTCTCTCTCTCTCTCTATATATATATGATGATGTCTATAAATATATATATTTTATATATATATATATATATATATATATATATATATATATATATATATTTTTTTTTATATATATATATATATATATATATATATATATATATATAAAACATACACCTTTCATTGTGTACATGCCAGATTGTCCTATTTCAACACATTCTTACCTTTTGTGTTTTATCCTGTCAGTATACATGACTGCCATTCGTACATCTCAGGTAGCTTAGTGGTATGTTATTGTGATGAATGTGTACATGGTTGCGTGTTCTAATCTTGATAGTGATATCTTACCTCTCAGAGCAGGCACTGGTAGTGCAAGGGTGATGAACGCACATTTCAGTGGTTGTGTGCTCCACATGTTTATTATTCTGTGGAGAACTAACCATATATTCAAGCTGTGTTTAAGGTATACTATGTAACATGTACACATCTGTAAAGATTCCTATGTAATAACGTGTTATTTGGAACTACATCCCTGATTACATTATACTAACCCCCTCACTGACACTCCGGGGAATCCTTGCAGAGTGGGTGGTAAACAGTAGCTACACCCCAGGGATCCCGCAAGTGGCTCTGCTCCACAGAGGAACAGTTAGTTGATCGATGGAGTGGCGACAGCAGACACATTTTGTCTATGCTTATGAGTGGCCATTGGCGGTTGGGCATGTACCCAACTATGTATCTATGAACCTGTACATACAGTATGGACACATGCTGATAACTTAATATACTGTTCAGGTATTGACTTACCTTGTGCCAGTGGCAGTTGTGTATATAATAGTTGAGGGCTACCTATGTAGGATGCACACAGTTGACCATCTATACATGACAATTTACAGGTGGTCGTGTGTGTGTGCGCCATCTATGTTTGCTATGTGCGCAGGTGGAGAAGGGTGTCAGTCCATGAGTGCCTACACTGTCAGTGTGTGTGCTATACATTCCCTCTTTGCCTAGGCATGGACATACTGGGCACGCCTCTGTCTGCCTACTGGGGCTACCACAGGGTGCTCATGGTCTGAGTCCCCCTGTGCCTGTGGGTCCCTTGGCAATGGTGGTGGGCTGTGAGGGCCTTTACCATTCTGTCCCTGCTGCAGCTGTTTCCACAGGATCCTATTGTGTAGCATGGCACATACTATGAAGATGTGGTCACACGTTCCTGGAGAGTACTGCAAGGCTCCACCAGATATGTCCAAGCAACAGAACCGTGATTTCAGCATCCCAAACACGTGCTCTATGATGATTCTGGTTTCTGTGTGTGCCTCATTATGGCATTCTTGCATGGCTGTGTGTGCATTTCTGATGGGTGTCAACATCCACAGTTCCAGTGCATAGCCAGCATCCCCCACCAGGTGGCCATATGGGATGTCCCCCCTGGAAAATACCTGATACAGCTGTGAGGCATGCCAGATGTGGGAGTTGTGATAGCTTCCAGGACTGCCAGTGCATACATCCATGATAATGCCCTGGGCATTGCACATGACCTGGCAGTTGATGGAGGGGAATCCCTTGCAGTTTATGTAGCACCTACCTTGCTCACCGGGTGGTGACTTGATGTGTATGTGTGTGTAGTCTATTGCACCCAGTACCTCCGGGTAGTCCACCACATGGTGGAAGAGACGCATATTACTGGCCAACTCCTCCTGCATTCGGGGGAAGTGTATGTGCTCATTGGCATGTGGTAACATGGCATTCAGGAACTGGTGGAGTACCCTGGATGCTGATGCCTGTGAGATCCCCATGATATCCCCAGTTGGCCTTTGGAAGGTACCTGTGGCTAGTATTCTCAAGCTTACACATACCTTCGTGTCCACTGGGATGGGTTCCCCTCTGTTACTTCTGGCTCTGAGGCATGGCTGGCACAGCTCAACAAGTTGCTGTATGATGTCCTTGTTCACCCTGTAACACTCTACTATCTCCAGATCATGTAGCCCCTGGTAGGTTACCCTGGGTCTGAACACTCATCTCTTCCTCCAGTGCCTGAGATGGCTGTCAGCATCATCCTCCACACCACCATCAGTCTCCAACAAATGCTGGTGAATCAAAGCTACAGCAGCCCCTAACATATACATATTAAAAGTTCCCCTTCTGTATACACCAATGGTGCAGAGTGTCTGAGAACACACAAGTGTGTGTGCGGGGCTTTCACACCTTATACTATTGTGCAATGGATGATGCTGGTGTAATTGGGTGTGTTTATGCTATTCCAGCTATAGGGTATCTTAATTATTGGTTTTACAGAAGGTACTGCTATTGTGAGGCGTTTGGTGTTGACTTACGCTTGTCTGCCATGATTCATCTATTGCCCTTTACTTCTATTTTCAACCTGATTCACCTCCCATTGTCAGGCATGCATCCAGCTGCCGCCTTTCTTGTTTTGTGCTTCCACAACCCAGGATTGTGTTGGGCAATGTGTTATGTAGCTGATCTACAGCAAGTTTGCTTTGTTCTGCTGTGACAGTTCTCTTTTCTTTGCTGTATGGCACCTCCCCTTTCCTGTTATGCAGGTAGTTGCTAACAGCCTTCTTAGCTGTTGTCTATGGCCCACTGTGAGTTTCTAGGTGTTAATTAGTCATTTGTACTCCAATTGCCATGCTGCAGCATTTCCTTATTGTCTTCCTGTATCCGTTCTGTTTCAACTGTGGTGCGTGTCGCGCACATCCGTTTACCAGGTTTCGTACGCATTTTCATCCACATTCACAAGAACTTCCGGTTACCTTGTGTGCGCTCAGCTAAGCAAAGCTATGGCTACTTCCACACCCCTATCCTGCAGCTTTGCTTAGCAACATGCAACATGGATTAGCAATGATCCAATGTGCTTACAGATATAGTGGCCACCCCTCTCTTGATGTCATGTTTACCTCCGGGCCACACCTCAGTGTTGTAATGCTACGCCATGTGGTACATCCTTACGCCGGTGGGACGTTTGCAATTCAGTATTACTTGACTCATTTGCATGGCACTGACTGTTGATTCCTAGTTACCGCATGGAACACTGTCACAGACTCTTAGCAACCCTTGCGCCATGGTTGTGGTGTAGCATGCGTGCCATTGACTATTATGGGGATATCATGAATTGTGTTACATTACAGTTTTATGACATCTAAATATAGTTTCCTTATGATCCAGTTCACGCACCGATGCACTGCGGTTTTACTTTGCATTGGTGTGGGCATGAAATTAAATGTTATTTTTTTATATGTTGTGCATGTTGTTTTATGCCATTGGCTATTTATTTAGCTATTGGCATTTATTAACATTATAATACGTAAGTTTGGTCTGCTTTCATGGCTCTGATTTCATGTTTGACAACATGTAAACCATTTTTTTGGGTTTACATTTCTACATGCTTACGCTACACCTGCACATCTTCATGAATCGTTATATACCTTCATTTGCATGCTACACTGCTGGGCATGGGGTAATTAGCATACACGCACTGGGAGCTGCGCAGCTCTGGCGTACGCTGGTAGTGCATGTGGAAACAGCTCTTACCTGAATCACTTGACGGTCAAGTTTGGCGCTAGATCGCCAATGCTACTCTGGCGCATGGCGCAAGCTTCATGAATCCTGGGGCAATACATTGCACAAAAAAACAAGCATTTTTCCTTTACTCCAAAAATGCATGCGCTTGAATTTGAAACTATGTTACAAAGGGTATGGGGTATGCTACTCACATGGGGATGCCATGTAGCTTCCCCTTAGGGAAATGTATGCAAATATGAATTGTTTCATAAAAGTTGTGCTGTGCTGAAGTTTTACTAACACTCCTTTCATACAACTATGTTTTGTCTTATAGCATTCAGTCATTTGTTATTGAACTGGCATCACTATATGAAAACAATTACAAGTACATTACTGTATGCAGAAAAGTCACAAAAAGCACATTGAAAACCGTGAATAAACAAAAATAAGGTTCCAGCCACAGGTCTGCAGCTCCAATAAGAGTTAAAAGCAGATGAGCTCTTTTGTCTCCACAATATGACTTCATCAGATGAAAAATCATTTACATCACCTCCTTAAATACCCATACTAATTTAAGATATCTGCTTTTAAGATTTCAATAAATTATTGGCATTGTGGTCCTGTGGCTGGAACCCTTCTTTTTGTTTATTTAAATTAGTGTATGCAATAGCATAATATGACAGAAGATTAATATGGAATTCATGAAATGTATGCTTTGAAGAGTAAACAAGAGACAGTCAGTCATCACTGATATAATAGGGGTACTGGCATAGTATGTTACAGTGGTGGGGAATGGGCTCATGTTATAGAAGTGCTCTAACATTCATAGGATCTTAATGGAAAGATACTCATAAGCCTAGCTTTATTCTGCCTTAGTAAAACAGACCTTAAATGAAGTGAAATGCAAGCCCCATATGACAGGGGCTATAAACAGGAAGCTTCATTATTCGTTATGGTAGTAGATTTTAGCATTGTAAGGAATGAAGCTTCACTGGTGAAGGGATCCAGTGGAGAGGTTAATTTCTTCAGGTACAAGATTGTGCGTGAAGGTGACCAGTGATCCAAATATTAATGTCTGAAGATAACAGCCTTTAAAACAGGTCTGCCTGTCTGTTTATGGTTCCGACAACGGCATTTGTTTTGACTGTATCATCATTTATTTTATAATCCATATCTGATTTATTGTATTCATTCCTATTCTATACAGTGATACTGTTAGCAGTTTGATGCCTGTAACATTTGGCTTGGTGGTCCAGGAAGTGGTTGAAAGGGCAATAAAGGCACTAATAGATGGGAAGGACAACTTTAATATAAAAGAAATGGAAAAACTTAGCATGTTCTCCCCCAAAATTTCTGGGGCATCATCAAAATGTTTCTGTTTTTTGTTATTGCTAGGACTGACTGTAATGACAGAGGTGGTGACAGTGAGAATTTGATGAAATAAAGAGAAATGCTCTGGCAGAATGCTATGGAAATGCCTGGAATTAATGACCATTGTTGGCTCATAGGTATTTTAAAATTACAAGTGAGATTAATTTAAATGATTAAATTAATATAACTTCAAGGGGTTTTTGTAGTTTTTTAGGTCACTTTATATGTACTGGTTTTAATAAATGTATTTTTTATTTAGGTGTCTATAGATACATGTTTTATACTAGTATTTCACAACATTTTTATTGATTAATTACACTCATTAGTGATGTTTGATTGGCTATTGCTAAATAGTTGACATATAAATTTTATTGTATGTGTTTAATTGAATTACTCTGATGATGCCCCAGAGATTGTTGAGATGAAAGCACTCCATTTTTTCCATTTCTTTAATATTAAAGTGGTCCTTCCCATCTATTAGTGCCTTTATTGTGTCTTACTTTTGTTTGGACCATGGTTGCTTGGCACTTATGTCAGGCTGAAGTAGTTATTGTGCTTACATCTAGGGATGTCCTTGTTCATCTTTACTTATTAGGCCAATCATTGAGTATAATAACCGCCTTTGGCATGTATCTGTCCAGATAAATGCAACAACTGGAACACCCATAGTGATACCTTACTAGAAGGATACAAGGCTTAAACAATATGTCCGACATGGACCAACTCAAAGCACTGTTATTATATTTAGTATCATTCAGATTGTTACAATGTGACCTGTGTCTGACATGCAATTGCAAGGCATCCTCCAACCCAGTACTAGAGGATTTATTGCACATCAGCAAGTCAAATGGTATCAGTCTATAGATGTAAACTTCTTCTGCATCATCAACAGAACAATTTGGAGGGATAGGTTTATCTTGTAGTGGATAGCTCTGCACTGGATCATAGTGCTTGACTCTACGGATGGGATCAGAAGCTTTACCCCCGGACTATCTCCTGTACTACTAGTGGACAGAAGTTCCTAAGTGCTTTATCCCATGCATGGGTCCCCTCAAATTATCTATGGTATAACCCAGTTATTCTCACTAGGGGTAATATAAAATTATTCACCATGGGATGGATAAAGACACTACGACATGAAGGTTGAAGGTTGTTATAGCGTTGAAGGTGCACCAAACAGAGGTAATTTTCTCATCCTATTTCTAAAATTTGTAGCATTTTTGAGCAAGTAATTGCTGCTACAGATAAGTTTCTGAAAGTTCATACTGCATATTTGGATCTATCAAAAGTATTCAACTTGATTGTGCAAGTCAGTATACTGAAAAAGCTTAAGCAAAAAGGTTAAAAATGAACTTCTGTACCACTAAGAGGATTAAACATTAATAAATTGCTAGAACATAGCAAGTTAGATTGAAGGGAGCACACTCATACATAGGGCACATGATGAGAAAAGTATCACAGTGTTGGGCCTTTACTGTTTTATACATTTTCAAAAGTAAAAGTTGGCAGTCACCTGTGTACAACAAAATATTCAGATACTTGCAAGGTGAGAAGCATTGTTAACTCCACGGCAAAGATGGTGATGCTACAGAGGCATCTAGATACAGTATAGTTAGGGTAGCCTGGTAGCAGTCTAATGTTCACCACTTAGGATGCTATACTTGAAGAAGAGTACTTTGAGATCAATTATATAAAATTAGTTATCTTTCACTCAGAACAGACGTTGTTAAAGACCTAGGCAAACTTATAGATGCCAGTCTTAGCTGTGATCACAGAGTATCTAAATGTGGTTATAAAGGCTTCTGGGATAGGTAGAGATGATTCAGAGAAACAATTATGCTACTTTATACAGTGAAATACTTAATGAATACCTGCAACGTTTTATATTTATTCAACAATCCAGTGGGGAAGGAAAATTCTAACACTTTTCTGAAGACTGAACCCAGGACCTCACTTCTTTCTGTGCTGTTGTCACTGCCACTAAACCAACAAGGAGCACCTGCATAGTTAGGCACCTGGTTTTGCATAAGAGCAGTTATTTTTCATTTTAATTAGGAAACAATTATGACAATGATTTTTTAACACTTAGATATACAATACAGAACAACCAATTAACCTAGTATTGTACTAACAACTCAGTGAGGAAGTAAAACATTGACCCTTGTGTTCTTGGGTGAAACAAGGTAACTTAACTGTCTAGAGACTGGTTTTTGGTCCAGTGACCCTGACACCCACATGAAATGTGGTGGTGGGGAATCCTTTTTTCAGTCCCAGAAATGGGTCAGCATTTGTGGTCTTGAGTTGTTAATACAAAACTAGGTCAATTAGTTGTTCTGCATTGTATTTATTTATTTATTTAACATTTGTTAACTGGGATAGTCCATCTGAGCAAAAGCCCTTTTTCAGTGGAGGCCCGGGAAGAAAAGCTTCACAGTGCAAGTAAGGAAGAAAAGTTACAAAACTGAAGATAAATACAGTGAAACATTTACAACAAAACAGTTAAGCAAATGTAGATAAAGCTCCACAGTGCAATATAGTAAGAGCCATTATAACATTGAAGAAAAAACATAGCAAAGAAATATACATTTAAATGAATTTACATAACACATTGGGTTATCTTCAGAGGGTAATTTTACAATACAGAGCAGTTAAGTGTGTGTTAAAAAAAATCGCCATTGTAACAGTTTCCTAGCTGAAAGGAGAAACAAGTCCTCTTGAGGGGAAACATGGTACCTACCTGTCCAAAGACTCCTTGTTGGTTTAGTGATAGTGACAAAACACACAAAATTCGAGGGTGAGGTAGGGGTAGGAGACTCTAGGTTCAATCAAGTGTCAACATTTTTTTTCTCATTGAGTTGTTAATACAATACTGCTTTTTAGATTTAGTTGATGAAAAACCTTGTAAAACTGAAAAAATATATATATTTTTTCCCACGGAGTATTTAGTGTGGTTGCATAGTTTAAGCTTTAGGATCATAGGAGATCATAGGAGATTACTAGGCTAATGGCTCTGGAACCCTTACAATCCTAGCCAAAAGATTATCCCCAAAAGAGAAACCTCAGTCAGCACATATCACCTCTGTCAATGAGGGACACAGGTGGAACCCCTGGGACAAATTTGTGGATGCCCATCCACTCATCAAGGTTGCGCTTGAAGAGGGTTAGTGACGTACTTTGTTTGACATGTATGGTGAGTCTATTGCAGAGACAAGGTAACCTTTGGGAGACAAACCTGTCTCTCCAGCAGGTTTTGTTAATGTCACATATTAGATTTAAGCCTTTTGAAGAGGTACTACACGAGGAGTTAGACTTATGAATATGGAGCATCTCTAGTAGAGCAGGGTCTGAGATTGCCTTGTAGGTGAGACACAGATCACCTCTGAGCAATCTGTATGATACAGCGTAGAGTGATAGTGATTTGAGCGTGTCCACAATGGGCAGGTGTTGGAGGCCATGGATTCTCTCTGTGAGGTATTTCTGTGGCCTTTCCAGTTGGTGCAGGTGTTTGAAGAGGTACATACCAAACAGGGCATTGTACTCAATTATTGGCCTAATGAGGGAGGAGTACAGAGAGGTAATAACCTTCTTTTTTTGGGATGCAATCCCTTTACCTATGAGATGAAACAAGTAAAACACTTTTCTGACCACTGTCGCTACATGATGGTCAAATGTGAGATTGTTGTCAACTTGTGTACCCAGGACTGTCACCACAGGTTGTCTGCTTAGGGGGCTGCCGCTAATGTGGTAATCAGTAGGAGCTGTGGTTTTGCCAAATGGTATGATAATATATTTTTTGCATTTAACTTAAGGCCATGACTTTGTCACCAGTCATTTGTTGCTATGAGACCCTCTTGAAGTATGTTAACATCATTTGGAGAGTCAATGACTGCACCCAACTTACAGTTGTCTGCAAACTTGGTCAGCCACAGGCCTTTTGTCTTTGCCTGGACCTCTAAGAAGTAGATGAAAACAATAGGGGTCCCAGGACAGATCCCTGGGGGACACCACTAGTGACAGGTCTGCTGTCGGGGGTAGTAGCACCTATTTTGACCATGCAAGTCCTATCAGTGAGCCATTTGGTCACCCAGCTGATGAGATAAGGATTTACACCAAGTTCTGTTAGATTTTTGATGATGCCTGAGTGGGGGATTGTGTTAAAGGCTTTGACCAAGTCAAGGTAAGCTGTATGTACTGACTTTCCCTCATCCAGTGCCTTGGTGACAGTCTCAAAAAGCCAGCCAGGTTCAACAGGCAAGATATGCCCTTGATGAATCTGAACTGGGTGAGGCCAAGTGCTTGGAGATTGCCTATGTCCTTGTTTATGAGGTCCATAATAATATGCTCCATGGCTTTACAGATCAGACTTGTCAAGCAAATAGGGTGATAGCTTCCAGGGACACTAGTGACACCACCTTTGTACAAAGGGATGACAATGGCAGTTCTTCACTCTGCTGGAATGAAGCCTGTACTTAGGCTATGGTTGAATAGGGTGCTCAATTGTGAGGCTAGTCCTTGCTGGAGATGTTGCAGAATACAGCCTGGGATACTCTGAATACTTAAGGGAGTGTACTATCTCCTCAGTGGATGGTCTTTTTCTAGTCTTCAAGGTAATGTCAGACCTGGTTCTTTTTGAAACAGTGTATCTGGAACACGCAGCCTTTGGGCTAACACTAGGTCAGGTAAATTGAAATTGAATCTAAATATAAACAATTGGCAAAAAGGGGATCATCTTTATACCATGTATGCAGTAACAATAGAGCAAGCACCACCATGTGTGTCTGTATTTTAGAAACTACTAGATGATTTTAAACCCACTAAATTCCTGGGGTCTCTGATACCTGCTGTTTTCATAGGATTATAGGATCATAGGAAGTTAATATGTTATTGGCCCTTAGGCTCTTACAGGCTTATCCAAGAATTTTGCCCATGTTCTGACAAGTCAGCACCTGATGCCCCTGTCCAGCAGGGATACAGGTGGGATCCCAGGGGTGTACTTTCTGTTCCCCATCCAGTTATCCAGGTTGTGCTTAAAATGGGATAATGAGGTAATCTCTTGCTGTGGAGATGGAGTCTATTCCACAGAAGGGGGAGTCTCTGAGACATAAATCTATCCTGCCAACAAGTCCTATTGATGTCACAGACTAGGTTGAGGTCATGTGCATCGGTTACTCAAGTGGAGCTTGACTTGCGGATATGCAGCAGTCCCATCAAGGCAGGGTCTGAGATTGCTTTTTATGCCAGACAAAGGTCACCTCTGAGGAGTTTGTATGAGACTGAGTAGAGGGACAGGGATTTTAGCCTATCTGCGTAGGGTAGATGTTTGAGGTCTTGGATTCTCCTGTTGAGGAACCTCTATGGTCTCTTCAGCTGCGCATGTGCTTTGTGAGGTACATGCTGAAAGGGGCATTGTACTCAATAATGGGTCTTATAAGGGAGAAATACAGGGATGTTATGACCTCCTTGTCCCTGGATGAGATTGCCTTCTTAATGAAGTGGGCCATATAGAAAGCTTTCCATACAACTGAGGCAAAATGGTGGTCAAAAGTCAGGTTGCTATCAACCTGTGTGCCCAAGCTCCTCAGGATTGATTGCATGCTTAGGACCTTGTTATTAATATGATAATTTGTGAGGATGTCACTCTCCCCAAAGGGAATGATGATGCATTTTTTGGTATTCAGTTTGAGGCCATGTTTCTGGCATGAGTCATTTGTTTGGGTGAGACACTCCTGGAGGATGTCCACATCAACAGGACAATTGATTACAACATCCAGTTTGAAGTCATCTGCAAACCTGGTTAGCCATAGTCCACTGGTTTTGGCCTGTACTTCAGAAAAATATATCCCAAACAACAGACACCCCAAGAATGATCGCTGGGGTACACTACTCCTTACAGGGCTACTGCTTGAGGTGGCTTCCCCTATTTTGACTAGGTGGGTTCTTTCAGTGAGACAGTTTGTTATCCATCTGGTAACATATGAATTTATGCCTAGCTGAGAGAGTTTATCTATTATACCTGTGTGGGGAATAGTATCAAAGGCTTTGGTCAGGTCAAGGTAGGCAGTATGCACCATATTCCCCTCGTCCGTGGCTTTGGTGACTGTCTCAAAGAAGGTGACCAAACTAAACAGGCATAACCTCCCCTTAATAAAACCAAACTGTGTGGGATCAAGTGTTTATAGGTTGCCAATGTCCTTGTTAATGAGGTCAATGATAATCTGTTCCATGGCTTTGCAGATAAGGCTAGTTAGGCTGATGGGTCTATAATTTTCTGGATCAGTGGATGTTCCACCTTTGTGCAATTGGATGACAGTGACTGCCCTTCACTCAGCTGGAATGAAGTCGTTACTCCGGTTTTGGTTGAATAGGTTGCCTAATGGTGCTGCAAGTTCCTGCCTGAGTTCATGTAGGATGCAGCCTGGGATGTTATCAGGTCCTATGAAGGCTGCATTTTTTGCCTTTGAGAGAGCAGTGATGACTTGCTCCCTAGAGATAAGGGGAGGGAAGTAGGTGCTGAGGATGTCCTAATTTACTGACGGGGGAATAGACAGGCAAAGTTTTCGCTGAACCTGTCTGCCAGCAGGTCAGCTGTATCTATGGCATTTGTGTATGTAGTGTCCTTGACCACCAGTTCTGAGCAGATCTGAGTGCTTCCTTTGAGATTGCAGACATATGTGAAGAAGGCCTTATGATTGTCTTTAGTATATGTGGCCAGTTTGGACTCGAAGTTTGCTTTGGTGGAATTCACTAGTGCTCTTATTTGCTTGTTCAGGCTGAGGAGAGATTGTTTACAATTAGGCACCTGCTCCTTCTTGGCCCTGGATAGAAATTTTTTCCTTTTATTATAGATTGTATTTATTTCATATGTCCACCAGACAGGTTTAATCTTCCTTGAGGAGGAGGATTTTGTCCTGTCAGGTATTCCTGATTCCATGCAGTTATATAATTGCTCATATAGTTTGGACATTTGTGCCAGTTCTTACATAGGGGTAGGGGTTGTAAAGCTATTTATACCTTCCCTCAGGAGGTTGTAATCAGCTTTAGAGAAATGTTTTTCTACCCTAGCGGGGGGGGGGGATCAGGGTAGATGGTGACTTCTAAAGTGACCACTTTGTGGTCGGATCTTACCAGGGAGGATGACACTGTAGGGATTCTGCAGTGGTTACTCATGTTGGTTAATACCAAGTCCAAGATATTATCACCTCTTGTGGGGGTGTTGACCCGCTGGTCCAAGGCATTTGCATTGACGAAATCAAGGAATCTCTGGGCATTTGTGTTTTAGCATGTGTGCTTCTTCCAATCTATGGTTGGATAGTTAAAGTCACCCAGGATCAGGGTAAAGGATTGAATCTTCATAGATTCAAAGAGGTCCAGATAGGTGGAGTGGGCATTTTGGGTCAAAGCTGGGGAACCGTAACTAGCTGTGATTTAAATAGGGGTCTTATCAATGGTTAACTGCACCTGGAGTGTTTCCTGTGCATCATACTGTTTGACCAACCTGGAGATGTGTATGTCTTTAATATATACTGAAACTGCACCGCCTTTTTCTTTGCTGCCAATGGATTGGGGTATGAATATATGATAGAATAAGTAACTTGGAATGGCTGGGATGCTCTCCGTACCTTTGAACTAGGTTTCTGTGACTGTACAAATGTCAGTGTCTTCCCGGGTTAAGCATGCTTGCAATAAGTGCAGTTTCATATAGCAGAAAACCACGGGAAGCAACACAGCAGACAATCCAAAGAAAATATCCAATTTAATGAAAATAGTAAGTGCTTTTGAGGATCCACCATTTCATCAGACTAAAAACAATTAAATGATAAAACAGGCTCTTTAAATACCCCTCCCTTCCACCATTAAATACATCAATTAAAACATTTAAAAAGATAGCACATGATTTACCTTAATACAAACGCTAATGCTTGAGCTGTCTAGCTTTAAGGAAGGCTTGATGGAAACCATACTATTTAAACCTGGTGCTTTATCTGCATGCAGTAACATTATCCATCTCTGTTCTACGGCTTCAGTGATATTTTTCATATCACCTCCTTTTTTCCTATCTGCAACCAATTCCAAAGCCAAAAACTTAAAAGTGTGCCCCTACCTTTGTTCTTTACATGCATGGCTAATGCACTATTTTCTTTCATATTTTTTATATCTCGGACATGTTCCAATATCCTGTCTTTGAATTGCCTATTAGTTTTACCAACGTAGTATGAAAAACACTTAACACAATAACTGAAGTACACCACATTCCTTGTTCTACAGTCGGCATAGTGTGAACACTCTACCTTAAACCCTAACACTGGATGTGTAAAGTGTGTGCCTGCATGTATAAAGACACAGGCACTACAATTCCTACAGGTGTACGTACCTGCTCTGACAGATTTATCAATAACCTTAGGCAAACTGGATTTATAGCAAAGGTGATCCTTCAGTGCCTTGTTGTTCCTAAAAACTGAACTTAGGTTTTTCACCTACTCCACCCTTTAACTCTTCCACTGTTGAGAGTATATCCCAGTTCCTGTTAATAACGTCATATACAATATTTATATTACTTGCATATGTCAAAGTCATCCTTGGGCAAATGATATCACAACCTTTCCTCTCACTCATGGACATGGGGCTCTTACCTATTGGATTCCCATTAAAATACAGTTTACACCTGGTCGCCCTGTCTCTCCATGCTTCTTTAATACATTTATCAATGTCCTTACCTTTATAACCTCTTTCTATTAAATCTAATTTCAGAGATGCCAGAGCTGACTCTAATTCCAACTCATCATTATGTAATCTCATTAGTCTCACCACTTGTCCAGTTATTATGTTGCATTTGCAGTGATTGGGGTGCATACTCGTACTATGTAGCAAGTTATCTTTCCTGACCAGTTTCCTGTACAAGCTAGTTCTAATATTGGTCAGAGAATGTTTACAAACAGTCACATCCAAAAACTCTATTTTTTGCGCACTGTAATTATATGTAAATTTCATAAAATCTGTGGACGTATTCAGATAACCAATAAAATCTCTTAACAATTGTTCAGTCCCTTGCCATAACTATTTATTTATTTATTATTTATTTAAATTTGTTGACCTGGAGTGTCCGACTGGACGTGGGTCCATTTTCAGTGGAGGCCCGGGGAGAAAAGCTCCACAGTAAAATAAACAGACAATAGTTACATTGGATTACATAGCGATTAACAATTTAACATAGAAAATACTTACAACATATTTACAGATGAAGAACATAGTACATCAGTAGACAACTAGAATCTTTATCTGTAAAGTACATAACAGGCATTAACAAATGTAACAATGAGAAGTTCCTGCTGTATAATAAGTACTAGGCTTATGAGCATCTGAGCTTGCTATCATCAAGGTAGTTAGTGGAGGTGAAAGAAAGGTAGTAGTTGGATGGGGTGGATGATATTAGAGTGGGAGTTGCAAGGGCAGAGCCAGCATGTTTTAGGTGCGCTTTTAATAAAGTTTTGAAGTTGGTGCATGATGGTACGGAGGTAATTGTGGGTGGGAGTGAGTTCCATAATTTGGCTATGGCGCAAGAGAATAGTGCTTCACCAGCAGTTATTGGCTTTAGTGATCTGCAAGTGATTTTTGTTGCTGGATCTTAGTGGTCTGGTGGTGCGATAGGGTTGGAGTAGATTCTGGAGGGATGGGACATTTAGTGGATGGTTTACTAGTTTGTGGGCGAGTGATAGTTGATACCACTGAAGGAGGTGAGGGAGTTCAAGCCAGCCCAGTTCAGCAAGTGAGAGACAGTGGTGACTACGGTAGGATGCCCCTGTGGCGAATTTGGCGATTTTGTTGTAGCAGGTCTCTAGCTTGTTTAGATCACATTACCTTAGGTTGGTATATACTGGAGAGGCATAAAGTAGGGTGGAGATAAGGAGGGAATTTGCTATTGAAATCTTTGCTGTTTTGGTGAGAAATTGTTTATTTCTGTATAATGCTCCTAGTTTTTTGTGGACTTTTTTTATGGTCATGGATATGTGAATGTCAAATTTTAGTTTATTGTCTATTTTCACTCCTAGCAATTTGGTGTGTTCAGTTGGGTATATAGTGGTGCTGTCTTTTGCTGTGATGTTAAAGTGAGAGTTGTTTTGAGTATGTTTGGTGGGTTGGAAGATGAGTAGTTTAGTTTGGGTTGAGTATTAATTGGGCATCGGATAACCATGTTTCAACAGAGGAAAAGGCTTCCTGTGTGACTTTTTGCAGTTTGGGTAGGGACTGGGCTGAGCAGATGATGGTTGAGTCATCTGCGTATTGGATGAGTGTGCCATGTTTGGTGGCAGAGGTTAGATTATTGGTGTAAACAGAGAAAAGTAGGGGTCCAAGGATGGATCCTTGGGGAACCCCTATGGAGACAGGTAGTTGGGGAGATATGTCATTCTGCCATACAACGGATTGTTGGCGGTCAGACACGTAACTCTGAAACCAGTTGGTGACTGATTGTGAGAAGGATAGGTTATTGAGGACAGAGATAAGTTGTTTGTGTGGGACCATGTCAAATGCTTTAGATAGGTCTAGGAAAGTAGCAGAGGAGAGATAGCCATTGTTTTTATGCTGAAGGATAGTGTTAGTAAAGGAGAGTAAGGCAGTGGTGGTGCTATGGTTGGTCGGAAACCATGCTGAGTACTGGAAAGGAGGTTGTTAGTAAGGAGGCAGTGTGAGACCTGAGAGTGTATGCATCTCTCTAGTATTTTGGAGAGTGGAAAGAGAATAGCTATGGGGCGGTAATTGGTTAGTTCTGCAGAGAGTCCGCCTTTGTGGAGGGGAATTATATGTGAGACTTTCCACAATGTGGGAACGTAACTTTCTGACAGAGATCGGTTAATCAAGATGGATACTGGGTAGGCCAGAGCATCAGCTGCGATTTGTAGGTATTCACTTGGGAGGTTGTCTGCTGCTAATTTGGTGGGTTTAAGTTTAGTTAAGAGGTTTTTATGTTGGAGGTAGGTACAGGAGAAAAAGAGAAGGCAGTGGGGAGATTACTAGTTGAAGGTGTGGGTTGGAGGGGAGGGGGGTTGTGTTGTTTAACTAGTGATAGTATGGTTTTGGTGAAGTGTGTGTTGAATGAGGTAGCAATATTTTCTGAGGAGTGAGGGATGTTAGGAGGAGGGGTACTGACTTTACCTGGGTGGAGGATGGAGTTTATGGAGGACCAGAATTGTTTGGGGCTGTGTTGTGAGGAGTCTAGGGCAGACTGGTAGTATTGGAATTTGTCCTGTTTTATTAGCTTTTTGACTCTATTGCATAGTTCTAGGAATGTTTGTCTAGCCACAGGGGTTTTGCGCCAGTGCTCCCAGGCTTTATCCCTGTTTTTCATTTCTGACTTAGTGGTTTTCTGTAGCCATGGGGAGGGTTGTGCTTTGGTTCTGGAAAATCTTATGGGGGCATGGTAATTAAGGATGTTCAGGAAGGTAGTATTAAAAAATTCAACTGCGTCATCTAGACTGAGGTACTTTAGAGCATGCCAGTTACATTCTTTGAGGGATGAGATGAATGTGAGTGGGTTAAAGTTTATTCTTTTACGTATTTGACGATAGATGACAGGTTTAGCTTGGTACAGGTATTTTTTGAGTAGGAATGTTGGTGAGTGATCACTGAGGCTATCTGATAAGCAGCCTGTTATATATGACTGGGGGTTCTTACTGACTAGTATCCAATCCAGGGTAGTGTGCTTGCTGGAGTTTTTATTTATCCTTGTTGGTGACTGGACTAGTTGGGTGAAGCCATGAAGGTGTACATGATGGGTTGGATTGTTGCCAGAACAGGATTGCCAGTCAATATTGAAATCACCTAAGATGATAGTTTCTTGGGGGAGATGGTGGGTAGACCAGCTGAGGAGGTTTTCTAGTGGAGGGATGTTTTGATAACATAAAAACATCACCCACAAATCTTGTATACCAAATTACTGAGTCTGCAAACACCATATTTGAAAATAAATGCACTGTTTCCCATTATCTTCTGTTGAGGCTGCTGTGAGAGAAGAGCCCAGTAGTCGCGAGAACTTTATGTCTAAATATACAGAAGTTGAAAATAAATAAGTTCAAGTGAATGCAGTGGCAGCGCTTCCACCTGGAGGCTTCACTGAAACAAGGCATAGTACCAAGAGGTCTAAGAGTTTTCACTATGCCTACGTATGGGCAAACTCACCCTGAACTTCTTAGACTGTGGTAATAGATAAATCTTCAATGCATTGCAAAATATTTACAACTTTTGATTGATTTTTTTCGTCCAGAAGAAAAAGCGTTGTTATCTGACATTAATAGAATACAGAATGAACTAGACAAAAGCTATATGCAAGTTGCCATATGTGATAAGATGGAAACGCTCTATGAAAACATTTCTAACTATGAGAAAAGACTGCAAACTGTTAAAGTCAGAAAGTTACAAAGGGATCTTTCTGACTTCAAAGCCGGTAATGTTTTCTCATGGGCGAGAAACAGGGATAGTGCACGCCCAGTTTGACACGAATACATAATGGCTGTTGCTACTACCAATGATGTCAACAGTGGGGATTTGATTGGTTCCAATGAATCTTTCCCTCCCCTTCCTTCAAGAGCTGAGTCGGATCAAAGACAGATGAAAATTATGGTTCCAGCTGATGTTGTACCCGTATCTGGGAATGATTGTACTGGTGTTGGTACAAGTGATTTATGTGTGGTTTCACAATCGGAAGAGAGTGGAAATGATGAACTGATAGTGAAACCTAAGGACTTCAAGCAACAACAACCACAGCATATCAATAGTAATATTGATTCGATAACACCTACGACGTCTAGTATGAGTCATTTTTTATTACGCAAACCACTCCCCATCAGAGGAAGGTCCAAGAGTCGAACAAGGAATTTGAAAACAAGAAGACAACAGAATGTGGATGATATAAAGCAAGTTTGATATTCAATATATCTACATATGAATTGACAGAAATGCAGTAATTGCTGTTACAGACAGGACTGAGTTTTGTACCAGCAAAACAAGCTAATATTACCGATGTTCTGACTGATCTGAGACTGTTTGCTAGAACATTAACACTGCATACAATGTTTAAGGATGTGGCTTCCTCTCATTGTATGCTTAAAAAACCCAGTGTATATGTGCCACCTAATAACACCATTGTGGAAGCATTTGTTGATATATGTGATAAACAAATTAGGGATGCCTTAGCAAATAATGTAGGCAATAAACAGTATTATAATATGTCGAGAGATGAGTACGATGCATTACAGCAACTTAGAGGGATATCCCATATCGAGATCAGACCAGCAGACAGAGGTGGGGGTATAGTTATCTTAGATAAACAACTTTATAATACACAGATGCTGAGCCTACTGAGTGATAGAGGTACTTATGAATGTATATTAGCATTGACAGTTAAAGCTATTACCGATAAAGTGTCATTTTTAGTTTTTGATCTATTAATAACTGATATGGTATCTGAACCACTGTTTGATTATTTCACAGTTGAACATCCAGTGGTTCCTATAATATATGGTTTGTCTAAGGTTCATAAAGATCTCCATATTCCACCAATGTGTTCGATCGTCCTGAGCAGAGGTTGGTCAATGGAACCTCTGTCAATTTTTGTGGAAAAGAAATTGCACCCCGTTCTAGAAGAATGTGGAACAGTCTTGAAAGACACTAAAACTTTCTTGCAATTATTGCAAGAGAAATGGAAATTGGAGTATGCAGACTGTATTTTCGTCACCTTAGACATAGAGTCTTTATTTACTGTTATTCCTAACCAATGGGGAATTGATAATGTTAGTGAATTACTACATGTCAAGGGTATGCGAAGAGACAAGATATGCTTGATTGGTAGTCTCCTAGACATTATTTTGAGTAATAATGCTTTCATCTTTGGGGATGATTTTTACATCCAAAAGGTTGGCGTGGCGATGGGCACAGCTTGTGCCAACAGCTACGCCAACCTTTCGCTTGTACAATGGGAAACAGTGCATATATTTTCAAATATGATGCTTGCAGACTTAGTAATTTGGTTGACAATATTTGTGGACGATGTTTTTATGTTATGGCAAGGGACTGAACAATTGTTATGAGATTTTATTGGTTATCTAAAAAAATACGTCCACAGATTTTTTGAAATTTACATATAATTACAGTGCGCAAAAAATAGAGTTTTTGGATATGACTGTTTTTAAACATTCTCTGACCAATATTAGAACTAGCTTGTACAGGAAACCAGTCAGGAAAAATAACTTGCTACATAGTAGGAGTATGCACCCCAAACACTGCAAATGCAGCATAATAACTGGACAAGTGGTGAGACTAATGAGATTACATAATGATGAGTTGGAATTAGAGTCAGCTCTGGCATCTCTGAAATTAGATTTAATAGAAGGAGGTTATAAAGGTAAGGACATTGATAAATGTATTAAAGAAGCATGGAGAGACAGGGCGACCAGCTGTAAACTGTATTTTAATAGGAATCCAATAGGTAAGAGCCCCATGTCCATGAGTGAGAGGAAAGGTTGTGATAATATTTGCCCAAGGATGACTTTGACATATGCAAGTAATATAAATATTGTATGTGACAATATTAACAGGAACTGGGATATACTCGCAACAGTGGAAGAGTTAAAGGGTGTAGTAGGTGAAAAACCTAAGTTAATTTTTTAGGAACAACAAGACACTGAAGGGTCACCTTTGCTATAAATCCAGTTTGCCTAAGGTTATTGATAAATCTGTCAGAGTAAGTACGTACACTTGTAGGAACTGTAGTGCCTGTGTCTTTATACATGCAGGCACACACTTTACACATCCAGTATTAAGGTTTAAGGTAGAGTGTTCACACTATGCCGACTGTAGAACAAGGAATGTGGTGTACTTCAGTTATTGTGTTAAGTGTTTTTCATACTACATTGGCAAAACTAATAGGCAATTCGAAGACAGGATATTGGAACATGTCTGAGATATAAAAAATATGAAAGAAAATAGTGCATTAGCCATGCATGTAAAGAACAAAGGTAGGGACACACTTTTAAGTTTTTGGCTTTGGAATTGGTTGCAGATAGGAAAAAAGGAGGTGATATGAAAAATATCACTGAAGCTGTAGAACAGAGATGGATAATGTTACTGTATGCAGATAAAGCGCCAGGTTTAAATAGTATGGTTTCCATCAAACCTTCCTTAAAGCTAGACAGCTCAAGCATTAGCGTTTGTATTAAGGTAAATCATGTGCTATCTTTTTAAATGTTTTAATTGATACATTAATTGATGTATTTAATGATGGAAGGGAGGGGTATTTAAAGAGCCTGTTTTATCATTTAATTGTTTTTAGTTTGATGAAGAGGTGGATCCTTGAAAGCACTTACTATTTTCATTAAGTTGGTTATTGTCTTTGGATTGTCTGCTGTGTTACTTCCAGTGGTTTTCTACTATTTGTTCTCTTTTTGTTGCACTGGTCGCTTTATCATCTTGGGGCTGTATTTTTTACTTGCTTGGTTTGTGTTTCACTCCCAGATGAGCATGGCAGAAAGTATGTGCATAGTCTATTAATGTATGTATTTTTATTATATTATCTTGTAGTACTACTTGTCTATTTAAAATAAACCATGTTTGATCATTGTTAGTTAGTTTGGGTATAAGTAGATTAAGTATGTTAGCTAAAATGGACATGAATATTATACTCCACATTTAAAAGTGAAATGGGTCTATATGATGAGCACTTTGTAGGATCCCTGTCTTGTTTTAAAATAGGTAATATAGTAGAGAGTCAATTATCCAAACTAATTTGGATGAAGGGTAGTTCAGATAATCAAACTGTTCGGATAATCAAACATACATTGAACTGGATAAAAAAACTTCTAAACTCTTGTTTTTCTGAACTCAGGGAATATACTTTTCAACCATTCAGCAAATCCAGTGGGCAATAAAGATTATTTTTCACACATAAGCAGACTACAAGTTAGAAAAACATGCACAATCTGATATGTATAATGTTTACATATTTAGACTTTATGATTTTTCCTACCCAAAAACTTTGGAAGACTGGGTTCAGATAATTGACATTCAGATAATTGACTTTCTACTGTATAATGGAATATTACCATGACAGGGATACTTCAATGGTTGTTTTTATTTCTCTATAGACCTTATCTAATATTTTAACTGCATCATCCAGTAGTATTTTGTATAGTTCTGATATAAGACCATATTAGCCCAGTGCCTCATTATTTTTAATGTTTTTATTAGATGTTTTATTTCTGTTAAAGTGAATGGACCATCATTTTTTTATTTTTCACTTGTTATTTTATTTATAATTTCCCTTAGAAAAGTTTTGATTATATTATCATTACCTTATTTGTATTATTATTTATATTTTCATAAAATATTTTAAAGCCCTCAAGAATACCTATAATGTGTGTTCTTCATTCTTTTTTTTATTATTTTTATGTGTTATAATTCCTTTGATATGATTTAATTTATTCATTTTCTTTGATCTAAGAGCAAGCTCATGCAAGCTTAAAAGGTTTACAGAATATGCCTGAAGTTTAAGTTTGTCCAGGTTTATTGAAACTTTATAATTTAGAATTTCAACATATTTTAAATATAACTTTTTAAGTTCAGACAAGTGATAATGTCATTTACTTTTATATTTAACTTTAGTGTGTCTATTTTGGACTGTAGTGTATTCAGTGTCTTTGTCCCATTCTCTTGTTTGAATAATATACCAGCTTGTAAATCTTCCATTTAAGCAAGCCTTTAGTGAGGACAATGTCAGATATTTCAGCATTCATGTTTATTTCTAATAAATTTTTGATCTCTAACATACCAGTCCTTGAATCCTTTTAGTTTAATTCCATCTTGTCACATATGGCAACTAGCGTATAGCTTTTGTATAGTTCATTCTGTATTCTATTAATGTCAGATAACAGAGCTTCTTCTTCTGGATGAAAAAAATCAGTCAAAAGTTGTAAATATTTTGTGTTGCATTCAAGCTTTATTTGTTGCCACTGTCTAAGAAATTCAGGATAAGTTTGCCCATATGTAGGCAAAGTCAAAACTCTTAGACCTATTGGTACTATGCCTTGTTTCAGTGAAGCCTCCAGGTGGAAGCGCTGCCACTGCAGTCGCTTGAACTTAAACAATTTATTTTCAACTTCTCTATATGTAGACATAACGTTCTCGTGACTACTGGGGTCTTCTCTCACAGCAGCCTCAACAGAAGAGAATGGGAAACAGTGCATATATTTTCAAATATGGTGTTTGCAGACTCAGTCATTTGGTATACAATATTTGTGGACAATGTTTTTATGTTATGGCAAGGGACTGAACAATTGGTACAAGATTTTATTGGTGATCTAAATATGTCCACAGATTTTTTCAAATTTACATATAATTACAGTGCGCAAAAAATAGTTTTTGGATATGACTGTTTGTAAACATTCCCTGACCAATGTTAGAACTAGCTTGTACAGGAAACTGGTCAGGAAAAACAACTTGCTACATAGTAGGAGCATGAACCCCAATCACTGCAAATGCAACATAATAACTGGGCAAGTGGTGAGACTAATGAGATTACATAATGATGACTTGGAATTAGAGTCAGCTCTGGCATCTCTAAAATTAGATTTAATAGAAGGAGGTTATAAAGGTAAGGACATTGATAAATGTATTAAAGAAGCATGGGGAGACAGGGTGAGCAGGTGTAAACTGTATTTTAATGGGAATCCAATAGGTGAGAGTCCCATGTCCATGAGTGAGAGGAAAGATTGTGATATCATTTGCCCAAGGATGACTTTGACATATGCAAGTAATATAAATATTGTATGTGACAATATTAACAGGAACTGGGATATACTCTCAACAGTGGAAGAGTTAAAGTGTGTAGTAGGTGAAAAACCTAAGTTCAGTTTTTAGGAACAACAAGACACTGAAGGGTCACCTTTGCTATAAATCCAGTTTGCCTAAGGTTATTGAAAAATCTGTCAGAGCAGATACGTACACCTGTAGGAATTGTAGTGCCTGTGTCTTTATACATGCAGGCACACATTTTACACATCCACTACGCCAACTGTAGAACAAGGAATATGGTGTACTTCAATTATTGTGTTAAGTGTTTTTCATACTACATTTGCAAAACTAATAGGCAATTCAAAGACAGGATATTGGAACATGTCCGAGATATAAAAAATATGAAAGAAAACAGTGCATTAGCCATGCATGTAAAGAACAAAGGTAGGGAACACACTTTTAAGTTTTTGGCTTTGGAATTGGTTGCAGATGGGAAAAAAGGAGGTGATATGAAAAATATCACTGAAGCCGCAGAACAGAGATAAATAATGTTACTGCATGCAGATAAAACACCAGGTTTAAACAGTATGGTTTCCATCAAACCTTTCCTTAAAGCTAGACAGCTCAAGCATTAGCATATGTATTAAGGTAAATCATGTGCTATCTTTTTAAATGTTTTAATTAATGCATTAATTGATGTATTTAATGAGGGAAGGGAGGTGTATATATAGAGTCTGTTTTATCATTTAATTGTTTTTAGTCTGATGAAGAGGTGGACCCTCGAAAGTTGTTACTATTTTCTTTAAATTGGTTATTGTCTTTGGATTGTCTGCTGTGTTACTTCCAGTGGTTTTCTACTATTTGTTCTCCTTTTGTTGCACTGGTCGCTTTATCATCTTGGGGCTGTATTTTTTACTTAAGTGCAGTTTCATGTTTAGACTTCTAGCATTTAGCAGCATAAACTTTAATTTGCATTTTGATGAAATTGTCATGTTGGCCTCATGGCATTTCTTAAAAAAGGCACTAGGGGGGAGGCAAGAGCCTTTGCCAGAAGCCTGAAGCCCAAGTGAGACAGATGTAGGCCATCTCTGGCAAAGCATTGCAGTCTGCCAGTCACGTCTTCCAAGGCTGTCAGGTACTGGATCTCCTTGGAATGACACCAGAATTAAGCCAATAGTTAAAGTCAGTAATTTTCTGTTTGTATTGAGGCATCATTATGAGTTATGGTAGAATGTTGATTAAGGCTTATGACATACCTGCTTGGGACACATATTCAGTGAGCTTGATCATGTATCTCTTCATATAGTCCAGGGAGGTACATCTCAAGTCATTCACATCAACTTGGAGTATGACTGAGTCAAACCAGTACCTGTTATTGAGAAACTTGAGTTTCTGGCACCTGACAAACAACTAACTGTGACTATTTCCTTATTCAGCCTGGTGAAGGGCACATCTGTGTATCTCAGAATGGACTGTCCTATGATCAATATGTTGGGTTTATGGTTAGACCTTAGTGACTGTAAGTCACAGGTGTGTTGACTATGTGTTGTGCATGGTGTGATGGGCTGTGGAGCTCGCATGTGTTTTTGCCTCGGAGGTCTCTTTTGTCTGGATATGTTTTTGTTGAGGACCTCTGCATATGTGGGTGTGTGTGTTGTGTAGGTGTTTGCGGTGTTTGAGGTGTGTTGTTTGTGTTGACAACCTTTTCAGTGCCAGATATACTGGGTTGTGAGGAAGAGAGCATAGAGGCTAGGTTATTAATGTAATTGCTTCTCTCACAAATTGTGTTCCTAGGTGGTGCTAGTAGAGGGTTGTCCATGTACATTAAACAGTTGTTACACTGTTTCAGAATGCCCATATCAACCAAACTGGCAGGAAGAAATTGTCAATCCATATTTGTCAGAATCTGTGGGAGAGATGCCAGAGAGAGCTAAGGGGGTAAAGGATGGACGGTAGAAAATGAATAGGTGATCACACAAGTGCTACTAAGGGAAAATTTGTAGCTAGAATACCTCACAATGGATTAAAAACAGTGCAGCTGTGGTGTGTGGTGCACAAACAAGTCTAAACCAGCTCAAACGTGGAGTTTAAATACCAGACAAAAATAGAAGACTATAGTAACACAGAAATCTAGCCGATCCTGCTAGCCCTTGCTTTCTTTACCAATCAGCTTGTGCCAGACAAGGTCCAGGCAGCCCTGCTACTCTCACTAGCAGAGAATATAGGCCCCTACCAGCATAAGATGGCTGCCAGAAACACAGAAGGCAAACACAAGATGGCTGCCAGAAATACAGACGGCAAAAACAAACAGCTCTGGATGCAGCAAACCTGCATCCAGACTATGCTACTCAGTTTAAGTAAAACTCACAGAAAAACACAGATAAACCACTTACAGACAAAAACAGAACTCACTGTATGAAAAATACACTTAAACTGTAATGACATGCAGTAAAATGTAGTTAAACAGTAATGAATTCCAGTAAATAGCAATGAAATACACTTAAACAGTAATGAAATGTAGTTAATCAGTAAATCAATTTAAAACAGTGCAAATGTATTAAATTAGCTATATGGCACAGATAAAATGATAGTCAAGTGCAAATGCAATAAAATAAGGGAAAATAAATAAAAACACACTTAGATTGATCTTGGATCCTCAGGCGTTTTGTAAAATGTCCCAGAAATGATGCACCTCAGCAGATCCTGGTTCAGACAAGCTACATACATACTACATACTCACTGTCTTAACCCTTTAATTCTTCCTATGTAAACTGGAACAAAGTATCAGTGGCTGTCCATTACAGATGAATATAGTAATATTCCAGTGGGAGGGGTCTGACAATTAGATTGGATACAAGCTATGGTTATTTAATTACAACATACAAAACCATATTTCACTAATGACTAACTATAAGGCTATTAGCCCCTGTAGTGTCTCCCATAAAGCGTAGTTTAAGAATTTTTTCCTCTCTGTCTTGTCTGTAGAAAATTTCCAGTTTTTCTCTGTCTTGCATCTGTCTATCTGTCTCTTTTTCCCCTCTGCTTCATTTTAATTATATATAAAACCTCACATTATACCTTTTGGAACTTGTGTGTTATTTAGTCCAATAAAGTAAGATCTGTGAAAGGGTAAAGGGTATATAAAGCAATCTCAGACCCTGCCTTGATGGGATTGCTTTATATCCGCAAGTCAAGCTCCACTCAAGCAACCAGTATGTGCAACCTCAACCTGGTCTGTGATATCGATAGGACTTGTTGGTGGGACAGATTTGTGTCCCAGAGACTCTCCCATCTGTGGAATAGACTCCCTCTCCATGTCAGTGTGTATAGTAAGGAACTGTTATTTACAAATAAATGGGCAGTGTAGGCATGAAATGAATAGACGCTTTGAATTTAAGACTACACTGGTGAAGGAGACAGGGCATAACTCCAAGTATGAGATTCAGAACCTTTAACAAATCAAGGATGTATACTAAGCCACAAACTTTCCAACATATTCATGAAAGACCTCCACAGAGCTGAAAAATGCTGCTCTAGTTCAATATGCTAATGACTTGACCATAATCTTCCCTGCCAAATCCCTCTCACTCTCTAAACTCCAAGACTTTACACAATAATCCTTATCAGTTGGAATGTGGCAAAATAATTCACAAATACTTCTAAACCCTAAAAAATATATTATTGCTCTTTACCCCAAAACACATCTCTACCCACTATCAATTCTGTCAACAATAACATGATAGAACAAGTAAACCACACATCATGGATGACCAGTTGAAATTCAACCACTACATATCTCACATGCTTAAAAAATTCACCAAAAACTAGGTACATAAGACAGAGTAAACACTGACCTCAATGATATTGCCAGAAGGCACATACTCTCTACTTCCCTACTGTCATCTCTCCTGCATGTTGCCCCAATTTGCACTAAACTTCAGTTCTTACAACTGCACAAACTTGAGCAATGTTGTAATAAAATATTCAGATTTGCAGTAGACTGTATGAAAAGAACATACAACAGCACAACCCTTACAGAATTAAACTGGTCAGACCTATCACATCACCTTGCTCTTTCATAGCTAATCTCTATACACAGACTACTCTATATACCAGAAAATTGCCCGGCCCTTAACAACTTAATACAACACCACTCCCACAGTAGAATTTTATGATCTGGAGAAAAATCAGTAATCACTATAACCAAATCATGTAATACTGCAGGTGACCCTGTATAGTCAAATAGAGTAGCTGAACTGTGGAAAAAAATCCATTCAGAATGCACACTCATTTAAAATACAACTAAAACTACTCCTATCAGACCAATGGATCTGCTCCTATATGTCTCCAGGATAAATGCCACTGTTATCTTTAGCTTGCCTTATCATCAAACCATGGGCCAGATTCCAAGAGAGTTGCTCTTAGTGTAAGTCTGTCCTGATTCTGAAAGACTCAGTGTAAGTGAGCTACTTCAGTGTAAGGCCTTTCTATAAACAGGCTTACTACAAGGACCAGATTTCAAAACACTTGGTCTTAGCATGCTGTCAGTGTAAGTGCTAATTTACACTGAAGGCAAGTCTTTTGGAATAGGGCCCCATGTCTCTTCATTCACAATCCTATACCCAAACCTAGTCTTCACCAATACTAGAATAGTTTTACTAGTGTCTCCCACCAATATACATTACTTTTTGCCACTGCTCACCCCCACCCATCTCTATACTTCTAATACATTGGCTCTGAACCCGCTTCACACTCTAACTCTTAACTACATTATAAACATTTCCTGCCCTACCTACTTCCTTCCCTCATGTCCATTTCTTTGAATTTATAAGCACTAGTCACATTATCTATTATCTATTTGAGAAACCAATTAATTACACCTCTTCATATACTTACTGTTCAATATCTACTAATCCATAAGTACCTTTTAAATTGTAATAGTTGCCTCTACTTTCATATGAATGTAATCTAATTCACAAATGCATGTGTAATTGTTAATGTATAATATTTAATATTTGTTCATGTATTTTACTGAATGTTTAAAATTGTTTGTAATATGTTGAAGCTTTTTTTTCCATGGGTATCTGCTGAAAAGGGTTTTTTGACTAATCCCAGTCAAACAAACCAGGTAAAGTGAAGTAAAATAAAATAAATAAATAAAAATAAACTAAAAGTAATTTTGACACTTTTCTTCTGAAACAAGCAAATAATAAGGAGAGTCTGTTTAGAAAGGTGAAGCCAACAAAAATTAATAATAATCTTGAAAAATACAGTATGTACTTGTCTCCAAAGATGCTCAGAGAACTTGCAATTACATAAAGCTCAAATAGTACTTCAACAGGAAACACATTTATTTTATAAAGATGTAAATAAACTTGAATTAAAGAAGTATTTGATTTTAGCAGGTTCTGGTTGTCAAGCTAAAAGAAGAGGCACCCTCATTTTATAGAAGAAGCCACCAGTAATGTCTATAGTAAAAAATACATATGTTAATAAAAATGGTATGTTGAGGATTGTTACAATTGAGTGGAACAGACAACTATATACATTGGTGAACTCTTATTGAATTCCAGGGATTGGAGCTAAAAATGCAAAAAAAAAAAAAAAAATTGTTTAGATACTATATCCTATTACATGAAAGGTGAAATCATAATGGCTGGTGATTTTAACTGCATTTGATCAGACAAAGATTTCACTGCCGATAGAAAGCTGAGAATTACATATTCAGCCAAACATTTAACAAATTTTGTAAATCTAATGAATTTAAAGTGTATATATAAGGTAATGAAAACAAACTCACTAAAATGTACCCATTATTCATATAGATATGGAACACTAACAAATATTGACAACATTTTTGTCTTAAACAATCTGTTATCACATATCAGAGAAGTTTCAATAGTTTCATATCCATTATTAGGTAATAATGCTATAATCTTTAATATTATTTTAAAAACTGACAATTTAATATATCACAGGAGATTATAAGCACACAGTATTAAACTAAAAGGATTCAAGGACTGGTATTTTAGAGATCAAAAATGTACTAGAAATAAACATGAATGCTGAAATATCTCACATTGTCCTCACTAAAGGCTTGCTTAAATGGAAGAGTTACAAGCATGTATATTATTCAAACAAGAGAATGGGACAAACACACTGAATGCACTACAGTCCAAAATAGACACACTAAAGTTAAATATAAAACCAAATGACATTATCAGTTGTCTGAACTTAAAAACTTATATTTAAAATATGTTGAAATTCTAAATCATTCAATAAACCTGAACAAACTTAAACTTCAGGCATATTTTGTAAACCTTTTAAGCTTGCATGAACTTGCTCTTAGATCAAAGAAAATGAATAAATTAAATCATATCAAAGGAATTATAACACATATAAATAATAAAAAAAGAAAGAAGAACACATATTATAGGTATTCTTGAGGGCTTTAAAATATTTTATGAAAGTAAGCCATGGTGGTGCAGTGGTTGCGTTGTTGCCTCACAGCATGAGGTTCTCCTGTTCGATTCTTGGCTGGAGTGCCTTCTGTGTGGAATCTGCATGTCCTCCCCACGGTCAAGTGGTGTTCGAAAGACATGCGTGAATGGGCGTGCCTTCTCTGAAGGTTGGGCATCAGGCTGGCAACTCGACACCATAAAAAAAGTCTACTGCCAATCATTAGTGGACCGGAGTTCCACTGTGGCGACCCCTAACTGGGAAAAGCCGAAAAGACAAACAAACATAAATAATAATACAAATAAGGTAATGATGATATAGTTGAAACTTTTCTAAGGGAAATTATAAATAAAATAACAAGTGAACAAATAAAAAATTGATGGACCATTCACTTTAACAGAAATAAAAGATCTAATAAAAACATTAAAAAATAATGAGGCGCTGGGCTTAGATGGTCTTATATCAGAACTATACAAAATACTACTGGATGATGCAGTTAAAATATTAGATAAGATCTACAGAGAAATAAAAACAACTACTGAAGTCTCTCTATCATGGTAATATTCCCTTATACAGTAGAAAGTCAGTTATCTGAACATCAATTATCTGAACCCAGTCTTCCAAAGTGTTTTGGGTAGGAAAAATCATAATGTCTAAATATGCAAACATTATACATATTAGACTGTGCATGTTTTTCTAACTTGTAGTCTGCTTATGTGTGAAAAAAAATCTTTATTGCGCACTGGAGTTGATGAATGATTGAAAAGTCTATTCCCTGAGTTTAGAAAAACAAGATTTTAGAAGTTCTTTTATCCAGTTCAATGCATGTTTGATTATCCAAACAGTTTGATTATCTGAACTACCCTTGGTCTCAATTAGTTTGGATAATTGACTCTCTACTGTATTACCTGTTTTAAAACAAAACAGGGATCTTAAAAAGTGCTCATCATATATACCCATTTCACTTTTAAATGTGGACTATAATATTCATGTCCATTTTAGCTAACAGAATTAATCTACTTATACCCAAACTAATTAAAAATGCTCAAACATGGTTTATTTTAAATAGACAAATAGTATTACAAGATAATATAATAAAAATACATACATTAATAGACTATGCAAAGCAAAATAAAAAAGAACTTTCCATCATTAGTTTTGATCTAGATAAGGCTTTTGACTCAGTTAATTGGTTGTACCTTTTTAAAACACTAAAAGTATATAATTTATCACCTGAGCTAATTGGATTAATTTCTAAGTTATACAGTAATTCTTGTGCCTATGTTAAAATAGGATATTTTCTTTCTAATTCCTTTAAATTACAAAAAGGCACAAAACAAGGCTGTCCACTACTGCTAATAGTATTAGATTTACTAAGAACATTATTGGTATTAAAATAAAAGAAGATTTTAAACTAAAGATTCAACTCTTTGCTGATGATATTTTACTAACAATATGATATATAAAGAATTCATTAGAACATATAATTAGTTTTATGAGTCAGTTTGAAGAAATCTCAAACTCAACATTTATTCATAATAAAACAAGTACATTATTAATTAAAAACTTTAAAAAATTCATACAAAAAATATTCTAACTTCAATTTGAATAGCAGTCAAATGAAATACCTTTGTATAACCATTATGTGTATTAGTAAAGAAATGATACAAATAAACTTTCAACAGGTAGTTGATAAAATTTTAAGTTTAGTCACAATTTGAAACAAATTCTTCTTTATCATGGAAGAGTGATTAATGCTTATTAAAATGGCAATTCTCTATAAAATATTGTTTGACTTACAATATGTAGTACTATCTCCAGCAAAAAATTGATGAAGAAGATAAATAGTATTATGCTTCATTATGTTGACATCCTAATAAACCAAAAGTTTCCTTTGACTGGCACAGATAAGATTGTGATAATGGTGGAATCGGATTCCCTGATATTCAATTGTAAGCTACTTCAACAATTGTAAAAGTTATAGTGTTGTGGACAAGTTCATCTTATGATTAAAATGGAAACAAATACATCAAGAAATATTATTAGTAAATAATAAATATGTCACAACCAGTCATAAACAAATAGCTCAATAGATTTATCTTGTTATTAAAATATTTTTGGATAAATGGAATTACACCCTCTTCTCAAATTCCCTACTTAAATAACATCACTTCCGCTTTCCAAAAGTGCAAATATTCTAACCATTGTATTAAAGACTTAATATTTTCTATGTTACCAATTGCATATACAAATGACTGCTTAGGAATTCATAACATCAGCAAAATGCTAGTACTAAAAGAAGAATGTAACTTAATCCATTGGCCTCAATTCTTAAATGGTTCTGATATATATATATATATATATATATATATATATATATATATATATATATATATATATATATATATATATATATATACTATTGAAATTTTAAGATGCAAATGCAATCAATATTCTGAGAACTGGTTAATTTTGCAAATATTTAAAGACTTTGTGAACCCAGAGATTAATAAGATATTTAACCTAGATAATCAATTGTTCTCCAAATTACTAGAATTCTTAATAAATATCAGTAATAATGCAATAAAATAAATCAGATTTGTCACACATTTATAACATTTTACATTAGATTTCACATATTTGGACAATTACTATTGGAACTACTCCTCAAAAATAAATAATGAAGACTTCTCTAAAGAATACAAGAAAATAATATTAAATCTACAGATAAAACTCCATCATTATATTGGAAAATTTTCATTTGGAAATTCTTACACACAGCTTTTGTCACTCCTAACAAAATTACAATTATGTATAAATCAGATAGAATTAAATGCTGGAAATGTGATTCTGAAATAATAGCTGATTAAATGCATATGGTATATGAATATAAAATTATCTTCCTGTTTATAAAGAAATTACTAACTTCATTCAATCTCTATGGTCAGATGGATGTAATATTTATAAAGCATTAGTTTTATTTAATGCTCTGATTCCTAAGATAATTCCAAAAACCCAGGTGCCTCTTCTTTGGTCTATTCTTTCTATAGCCAGAAAAGTAATTACTAAAAATTGGAAAAGTAAAGTTACCCCGTCTAGTGTTGAATTTATTAGTATGGCAAAAATTGTTTGGAGAAGTGAATTTGAGAACTTCTGATATTAAACATTCATATAAATCTTGGTTTAAACTTGCAGACTTGCTTGAAAATATTAATGTTGATATCTAAAGCTTTGATGCATTGATCAACTGTGGACCTAAGCAAATAGTTATTTGCTTGTTTTATAATTGATATGTTTATTTATTATTTTTAAACCAAATTAAAAAAAAAAGGTACTCAAAAGGACTAACACAAAAGACAGCACTTCAAAGTCAGTGGCAAGGGAGTACTGAAATGAAAGGGAATACAGGGCAATGTTACATTATGGGGACATGTAAGAAGGCGCAGCAGTGTCTGAAATACATTATCATAAAAATAAGACTACCTGAGCCCCACCGTGTAGCTTTGGATGGATCAAATTATGAAATATTACTACCAAGGTACAGTGGTACATGGATATTAATCCTGCAAGGAATGTTTGAGGAATTGTCGGTGATGTAATCTGAAATATACATTTTTTTTTCAATTTCTGCCACTGGTTGAATTTTAAAAGGCATATGATATTGTTGAGTCACTTTCAGATAAGGCCTATTATACTTACTGTAATGTGCTTCATTTGCCTGGAGTGTAAAAACTCATTGGAAATATTCTTCTGCATCACCATAAAAATATAAGTCAAATGAAATGTGCAATAAGAGGAAAGCTGGTCCCTTTGGAGTGTTTATGTGGAAGAGTGTGGAGAATCTGATAATGAGACTGTAGGCTAAAGAATATTGATGAAAATGTCTCTCTAAAAAGTTTCAAGGAAATCATGTAACTCCAAAAGTAAAGTGCTATGGGCAAACATATCAACTAGAAGACAGAATGTGTATGAAGGAATTTGAGTACAGTAATGTGTGTGCAGTATGGCTGAATGAATAGTTGTGATTCATTAATGAAATAAACCAAAATAAAGCCATTCAATTAATTCTTGGAATCAGTCTGATGAAAGATAGCCAAGATAATGTCCATTTATCCTTTCACAATTAAAACAAAGCATGTAATTGGTCCTGCCATGCTTCAATGAAATTCCACATTCCATGGTTCTGAACTCTGGGATTAGCAACATTCTCTTCTGATATGCAATAGAAATGTCCTAATTATGGGCTAAGCTTCAACCATTTGTAATCTGATACCATCTTAAAACAGCTTTTCCTCCATATATTCTACCCAATTAACCCCCTTCCTGTACACAACTGCCCAGTTCTTTCCTTTCTATGGGTCAGCATCCAGATGCAGTCATTCCATAGTCAGGTACAAGGTTTGTAGGAACATTATGGCAGGCTCCTTCATATATTTAGAGTGTTTAGGTAAAACTATTGTTATTAGACATTAATACAATTATAATTCTGTATGTGTAGTTTACCTAGGTATATGTGTTGACTACCATTGTTTTTACTTTGGCATGACCATGCATATGATGCCTACTAGAATAAAAGCATTTGTATGCTATGAAAAATAAAGGCAACACAAATTCTTTGTTTAGGCATACTTTAGAATGTACAGGAACTAAGAAAAAATTCTTGTTTACAGCTATTGACCATGAAGCTTGTGACTACAGGGGCAGCAATTTTAAGAACAAATTTGAAGTGAGAGAAATACATTGGCAAATTATTTAAACACTGATAAATATCCTGCCTTAAATGACACTATAAGTATAAAATGTTTTTTGAAGGAAAAACAGTTAATTAAAAAATGAAATCATGTTTTAGTTATGTGGTTAGTATTTATGTAATATATTTCTTTGTACATCTACAGGGTTTTTAAATGTACTTGATTTTTTAAGTGTATTTGTTTTTTGGGTCATGCAGTGCTGTCTGGTTTTAATGAAAGTTTGATGAAGTCCTGTATTTGTTTTGGATGAAAGCACTAAATATAAATTTTAAAATGTATCATTGCTGGTGTGTGGTATTTTTACTCTTCTGGCAGATTAAAAATGAATGCTCGAGCTTCAGTTGTTTGAGGTTAAACCTGCTGATGATTAGAGTTCCTACACAGGAAAACACTGTTGACAAGTTATTTACACGAGAATTAACCCCTTCTTTGAGTTGGTGTGACTGTGTAGTTAGTATATGTAAGGTGTGGGTGGACTTGCTCACAGCATCATGGGTTCAAGAGGTGTTATCTCCTGCAAAAAAATGTAAAAAGGTGTTTTTCTATAATTTTTTTTCTAGCGAATAGAGTTCAGTTTCTCACTGTATTCAGCGTTGTCCACTGTAATGGTAATGTGCGGTGTATATATATATATATATATATATATATATATATATATATATAAATGGATTCACTTCATAGTATCGAAATACTGAATTATCGAAATTCAGTATCACGAAACTATAAAGTCGAATCCCCTAAATACTGAACATACACAAACGTGAAACACAAAACTGCGAATCTACAAATTCCCATCAAACACATATCACACACTACAAAACACATACATACACCAGCATACATACCTCCCAACACTTCCCTACAATAAACATAACATACACAACCAAACACATACATGCACCTACCCTTAGTATATGCAGGGTGGCAAGCCCCCCTGCACCCTCACATCCCTCCTACTTATATATACTAACTCTGATGTCACACAGCACTCCAAAACACACACAACCCAGCATCACACATTCCACAGCCCCCCGCACAAACACACATCACATACACACAAACACCAGCACTCCCAACACTAATACATTCACACTGCACAACACCTACCCTAACCCACACCTCAAACATCCCAACACACTCAAACACACACAAACTCTCTCCAAAACCCCAAAAACAGTACACTTACCTAACGCACTATCCATACCGTGGGTTCGACATAATCCATCCGACACTTCTGGGTTTGCGGTTTCCGTCCCTTTGACTTTACAGGCTAGAAATTCTAAAATTCGATATTTTAGCATTTTGAGCATGTAAAGTGAACCCATATATATATATATATATATATATTTTTTTTGATTGTTTATTTTTGGGTCATTTAGTTTATACCTTGGCTGGGATACAGTTTGTTATAACTTTAATGTTACTTTGCACATTAATTTGGATATATTTGCTAATCTATGTAAAACTTTTTTGGCTACAGAATGAGAAGGGATAATCAGGTTATCCAAGGCAATTGAGACTTTATGGTTCAAAACTTTTTTTTTTATTTAAGACAATCATATCCATATACAGTTAGACCTTTTCACACTTTTGATTTAGCTATATATCAAGATCCTTTTGAATTTTAAGCAATTCATTATCCCATTCTCTTAATTTATACCTGGACCATGACAATATTTTACCATACCTATATGATTCTAATGTATTCCACGAGATGTTTTTATTAATGTCTTCATTATGATGAAGTATAAAAAAAACTTTTCAATTCTTTAATAAATCATTCTTTGGATTCCTCTAAATTAATAATGTGGAAAGGAATTCTATTGATAACAGCTAGCTTTTGTAATGTATAATCTAGACATAAGGGCATTCTGATCTGAAAGTGGAGAAAGAATCAGTTTTAGATTACAAGTCATCAGATATGTAAATCCAGTGTAATCATATTTGCATTCCACAAATTAAATGTAATGAATAAAAAATGTAAGGAATTTATCTCCCTAATATCATTTAAGTACATTGCTTTTAAAACATTTGTCCATTTTCTCCAGGCTTTAGCCAAAGTCAGTATTCTAGGATCTCCATATGATCACTGTTCGCACTACTACATGATTCATCTGAAACAGAACTGAAATCGCAACCCCACACAAAAAGATTGACTTTCATATTAAAATAAATGTCTAAATTATTTTTAGAAATTTTCACCCTAAGTCTCAGTATCCAGTGCATATTAACAAAAATAAATTGTCTACTTTGAAAATCTAGAACAAACAACGTGAATATTCCTTTATCGTCATTATATGCATGTAGAACTCTAAGAATAATAGCACTTTTCTTTTACAGGATCACTATTTCTTTCCTTTTAGATTTAAATGACGAAGTACTATGAGGAATGGCTCATCTAGGGAAATGACAGCTGATTTATTTACTTTAGAAATTTAGAAAGCCCAAATCTTTCTGGCCATTATTAGCCATTAATATTTACTGAAAAATATTAAGAATTTTCATTTCATTTCTTATTGCATATCCAACAGAACTGTGATGATGTGCAATACACACACACACACACACACACACACACACACACACACACACACACACACACACACACACACACGTGTGTGTGTGTGTGTGTGTGTGTGCATGTGCATAATGGTAGAAAAGTCTAAAGAGAGACTCATAAATGGTGGAACAAAAAAGAAAGACTCACAAAACACTAAATAACTGATAAGAGTGAATCACAAATATTGAATACTTCACTCCCACTAAAAAGCCCTATATCAGTAAACCACAGTTACAAAACTGAGATCAAGTGTCTTCTTGGTAGTGATACTGCTAGGGAAAGGATGTTCAGTAATGTAATGTGTACGGTTAGGGTTAGGGACAGGGGTAGGGTTAGGGTTATGCCCCCTTCATGATCTTAGGCATGAGTAAGATGGTGCAGGGTTAAGTACCCTGCAACATCTTAGTCATGTGTGCTAACCCAAACCATAACCCTAACTTTATTCCTGCCCCTAACCTTAACCTTATATATTCCATTACTAAAAACCCTTTCCCTAACAGTGCCAGTACACAAGACAAAAGGACACAGAATACAGACATCACAAAACATGCACAACCATGACTCTATCCTTCTTACCTCACCCTTACTCTAACCCTAAACAACAAATACTTGCGCATTCACAATAACCGCTATAACACAGTCTTGCACATCTTCACAACCACCACCTTGTCATTCAAACATTAATTTTTCCTGCACACTCCTGCGTACCTACACTGTACAAAATTAAATTCACCCATATGCGATTCACTCAAATGAGTATTCACTCAGTAGTACATTCTCCCTTTTTTACAAAACGTTTCTATCAAATGTGATTTTATTTTTTGACTTATACCTATATGTATGTATGTAAACACAGACGCACACACGCACACACACACACACACACACACACACACACACACACACACACACACACACACACACACACATATGTACACACACTCAGATGGCATTCCCTACCTTTTGTAGTGCCATCACCCATATAGACAAGCAGATAGACATGCACACATGCAAACACGCACAGACACACCCACACATTCATTCTGCCTTATTCATGCTACTACACAAACACACACACACACACACACACACACACACACACACACACACACACACACACACACACACACACATAAACTCACACCTGCATGTCCATACTCATACACACATATGAGCATACCTCCCACCCCCATGACTTTGCTGAACTTGCCTGCCCTGTGAGTTCTGCCATAGCTGAATAGGTGATCACTATCTTTTGGCACTATTTACTTTTTCCTCACAGTGTAAAATTTTTATTTGGCTGAGCAATTCTTTAAATTGCATGGCTGAGTAATTTGCGTCCTGCAATAATTTCTGGAGCATTAGCCACTCCCTCTGCCTGCTGTATTAGTATGCGAGTTTACTGATGAGACCACTCTCCATGTTCAGGAACTCATGAGTGGAAAACCACAGTGGCAGAGAAGTCACAGAATTGGAACATCTTGGCATTATGTGGAATCCTTTCAAGAAAACAATTATGCATCACACTAAGCCTTTCTGAATTCCAGGGTTTGCAGTAAAATTGGATAACTACATTGAAAAAAATCATATTAAACATATATTTTGAAACATGTATTATTAAAATGAATAAGCAATGCAAGCCATTCCAGAGCATTAGTACATCAGTTATTTAATAAATAACACAATAGTACAATTATGAAAATAATTGTTACAGTTATAAAGAAGATGAAAACAGGTAATTGAGGAATCTTAATTCTGAAAATAAACAAAGCAGAGAGCCAGTTTTCTTGTATACAATCCATTTTGCCAAGATTTTCAAAGGTTAATCTTCTAAAAATATAACCTAGCATTGGATGTCTTTTTTAAGAGAAAATTCCATTGAGAAGACTTTGCAGAAGTCAATTTCTAGACTGATTCATGAGTAAATGTTTCATGAAAGTGTATGAATGCATCAAAATCCCACACAGTTTATAATTCTGGAGAGTTTTGACTGTGGTCAAATTTCACAAATACTGAGGTAGAAATTTAATAAGACTAATAATTTTCCTGACAACTGTTGAAATAAAAGGCTTTACAGCATTAGTAAGGAGTGACTACATGGTAATCATCTTGGATCCTCCCTCCTAAGAATTTCAATTTTTTAAGATAAATTATTTTCCACCATTTAGACAACCAGGGTTTTTCAGACATGACTTGTCACCTATGCTAGTGATTAGATTATTTATATGTCACAATGCATATGTGTACCCCTTTATGTCAGAAAAGTTTCCACAATACTCTGGCTCTGTATTTCAGAGCACTTAAAGGAAATATGTTGCTACAGGGAAACTAATGTTCTTTGTAAACATACAAAACTCATACATTAACTGATTTTGTATTTATTAAGCTGATTAAAATCTCTGGTGGTGCAGCAACAAAATTTGGATGGTCACATATATTTATCAAGAAGGAAATAGATGGATAGTCAATTCTGAGGTATTGTGTGTTCCAGGACAAAATGACCATAAGTAATGTATGGGATATTTCATGAGGAATTATTGTTTTCTCTCTCTCTCTCTCTCTATATATATATATATATATATAAGTCTAGTACTTTAAATTAAATGGCCAATACGTCTATAGTCTGAGTGTCAACACATTAATGTTTGACAAAAATCAATGATACTCCACTGTACACGCTCAAAGGAATAACATTAGAACATGAACATTTTTAAATATTTTTTATGGGGGAGCAAGCCCCTCTGTACCTGCACCTCCTGCTACTTATTAATTCCAATTCCAAGACTGCACAATCCTGTGGGGGAAGAGCATATTCTGCAACCCAGGGGACTGTAAATTTCACACACCTGATAATGATGTTTTATCGACCAAAACATGCCAGAAAAACAGCAGTCAACATTATAGCCCTTTGATGTTTTGTACCAATCTCATACATATACATATATATCGTGTGTGTGTGTGTGTGTGTGTGTGTGTGTGTGTGTGTGTGTGTGTGTGTGTATTTATATGGGTTCATGTTAGTAGAACAAAAACCCACATCCCCGACGACTGGATTGCTGAGATGGAATCGCCAACACAGCACATCCCCGACAATGGTGAGTAGTGCAGAATGGGATGTATTCCCATTCCCACAATGTGGTGCAATCTCAGAGTTGGTATATTTAAGTAGGAGGGGTGTGGGGGGGAGGGGGGCTTAACACCTTGCTATACAGGTATTTGTTAATGTTTTAAGTGTATTACGGACACGGGAGTAGGTTCCGTGCTGTAATACATTCACTTACCTGCATCGGGGATGTGTGGTGTCAGCGATTCTGTTTTGGCAATCCGGTCATCGGGGATATGGGTTTTCATTCAACTGACATGAACCTATATACATATATATATATATATATATATATATATATATATATATATATATATATATATATATATATATATATATATATATATATATATATATATTATATCCCCGATAATGGTGAGTAGTGCGGAATGGGATGTATTCCCATTCCCACAATGTTGTGGTAGGTCAAAGCCAACTTCATGCAACTCAAGTCAGAAGTTACAAACTTCATAACACCCATTCAGAAGGGAACTGAAAGTTCGACTGCTGAGTCCTAAGGCACTGTACGAGCACATCTACTCATGTATGAATCGTGCCATCCCAAATAGAACCAAGATGGTCTCCTCCAAAAAAAAGAAGCCAATCTGGTGGTCCCCTGCCATAAACAAACTTTACAACAAAAGGAAGAAACTGTTGCAGAAAAGAGGAGAATCCCAGGATGCAAAAAACTCCCTTAACAGCCTCAGTAAGAAGCTGAGATCCCTCAAAAAATCCTCCAAAGCTAGTTATGAAAATAAAATTGCCAAAGATTCCAAAGACAACCACAAGGCATTCTATAACTATGTCAAGAATCTAAATGGCAATGCTCAGATCTGCTCTGAGCTACAACAGAATGACATTAAATACACTGATCCCAAGGATATTGCCAATATCCTGGCAGATCGATTCAGTGCCAACTTCACCCCCAACACCCCCTAAATGGCCCATCTCAATACAGGAAGATTGCCAAATTCTGGTAATAACAGCCACACAGGTAAAAAAATGCACTCTCCAAAGCTAAGAATACAACATCCATGGGACCAGATGACATCCCGTGCTGTGTACTACATGAACTACAAAATGAACTGGCACCTCACCTAAGTGTCATGTTTAATCATATCCTCACCTCAAGCTTTGTGCCCACTGAGTGGCGCACAGCTACAGTTATCCCACTTGACAAGGGGGGATCCACCTTGGATCCTGGGAATTACTGCCTCATCTGTCTGACGAGCCTGATCTGCAAGGCCATGGAATGTATTATCATGGAACTTATAAACAAAGACATTGGCAACCTTAAAACACTGGACTCCATCCTGTTTGGGTTCATGAAGGGCCAATCTTGTCTCCTGAACCTGATTGACTTCTTCAAATCAGTCTCCAGAGCCATGAACGAGGGTAAGACAGTTCACACAGCCTATCTGGACCTTGCCAATGCCTTTGACACCATCCTCCACTGTGGAATCATAGATAAACTTACTAAGCTGGGCATTAATCCCTACATCACGTGATGGGTTGCCAGCTGGCTTACTGACAGAACCCACACTGTAAAAGTAGCTGACTCCAAATCCAGCTCCAGACAAGTGACAAGTGGAGTATCTCAGGGTTCAGTCCTGGGACCTCTCTTGTTTGGCATCTACTTCTTTGAAGTACAGGCCAACACTAAGGGACTCTGGCTAACAAAGTTCGCAGATGACTGCAAACTGGGAGCCATTATTGAATCCCCATATGATGTGGATACTGTACAAAAGGGCCTTACAGAAACAGATGCTTGGTGCCAGAGCCATGGGCTCAAGCTCAATGCCAAGAAATGTATAGTTATCCCCTTTGGGAAAAAACATGTACCCGTGAATTACCACATAGGTGGCAGTACACTAAACACTGAATGTGTGATAAGAGACTTAGGGACACAGGTGGACAGTGGTCTCAGCTTCAATAACCACATCGCCACAACAGTCAGGAAATCCTTCTATGTGGCACACCTCATCACTAAGGGCTTTTCATCCAGAAAAAAGGAGGTCATTGTCCCACTGTACTCATCCCTCATTAGACCCATTATAGAATAAAATGCCCCATTTGGTATATACCTCTCAAGACATCTGCAACAACTGGAAAGGCCACAGAGATACCTCACTAAAAGAATCACAGGCCTAAAGCAGATACCCTATGATGACTGCCTTAAAAAACTCCAGCTATACTCTGTCGCATATCGTCTACTCCGAAGTGATCTCTGCTTAACATACAAGGCCATGTCAAACCAAGAGCTGTTGGACATGCTACACTTAAAGAAATCCCAATCCCTCAGAGCCACACGCTCCAGGGATCCAAACCTTGTCATAACAATAAACAAAACATGCTGGAGGGATAGATTCCTGACCCAGAGACTCCCCAGACTTTGGAATAGACTGCCCATACATGTCAAGCAGAGCACCTCTTTGGCCCTCTTCAAAAGGAACCTTGATGACTGGATGGGAGAAAGGAAATTCACCCTGGGGATCATGTCAGTCATCCTGCTAGACAGGGGTCCAGGGAAATAAATAGTGTGTGAAGCAATAGCCAGGGAATTGTTATGGCTAGGCTTGTATAGGCCCTAGGGCTGAAAGCCTAGTACCAACCTATGAATCTATGTATATATATATATATATATATATATATATATATATATATATATATATATATATATATATATATATATATTGTATTTTGGGGGTGTAATATTATCTATAGATCATTTTCTGCTATCTTCCTGAATTCTCAAAGACTGCGTGGCTCTGCATTACTTCTTCTTCTTCTCTTTTATATTAGTATCCATCTATAAATCTCACATTCCTTATAGCCCCTTTTTTATAAAATTATTCTTTCCATTGAATCTGTTTTGCCAACTTCTCCACCACTATTTTGTTACCCATATTTCATTTTTACACATGGAAATCACAAACCTATAAGACTGATTTTTAAGCATTGCCCATCTATCCCTCAGTGAAGTATCCTGCTTCCTACCCTGTCCACAATACCCTTAAATCCATTCCCTGAGAACTACCATCTTTTCCTCTAACTGTGATAAAAGTGGGATACATTTTTCTCAGTTTCCTTTGTCTGCTTGTTTTAATATTTTTAAGTGAAAGATATACCTGAGAATGATCAGATAATGAGCTACATCTGTGATCAATATACAAGACCAAACTTATATCTGTCTATTCTGTATTAGTCAGACATCTATGTAGCTTAATACTTCTTTCATTGTTGATAATAAATAAAATCCTTAATTACTAGCTTGGAAGCACCTCAAATGTCTTTCAACTGAAAATTCTTTATTTGGGCATTTATTATTCTTATAGTTTGCATCATTTGTGATTTCTCCTCTGAAATTATAATATTGGATTTACTATCTTCCAAAAGAAGTCTGTATATATGTCCCTTTCTTGTTTAATAGTGTTGAAAAATCTTAGAACTGATTGCACCTTGTCTTCTGTGGACTCATAGAAATTCAACAAAAAATCACCTTTTCAAAAGTAGTTTGAATTAGAACAATTAGTCATCTATCCTGACTGTCTTTAAAATTCTTTAGTAATGATAAACTAGGTTAACCTAGCTTTTAAAGTGTTAAAGCAAGACCCCATCCTTTCCAGTACTTTAAGCAGTATCCCTAATGTATTATTGCAAATCACAGTTTCTTGCAAGAAAATTATCAAAACTATGCTGTATAATCTGCTTTATAATTGCTGCTCATTTATGAGGTGATCTTTATCTGTCACAATCTGCCTGAATCAGGTGACCTCAAATCAACAAAGACTCAATATTCTGTAGCATTTATCCTTTATGTATCTAAATCTTCTTCTACAGAATCATTTATTTGTCATTAACAAAATACCTAAAGCTTTACACATTTCTTGCACATGATAAATGATCAAATAAGCATAGCAGATAATGGAAAACTCTTCCCACTAACAAATAATTCACTACAACTGTGTGAAGTGAGGCACCAGAAAATGTTACATACAGATCCTACTCTGTAGAAAACAATGAAGAAAGTGTGAGGAACATTTATCTAAAGTGAAACACCATTCCCTGAACAAATTATTATATAGCACAGCTGCAATACCACAGTATCTTTCTATCTCTCTCTCTCTCTCTCTCTCTCTCTCTCTCTCTCACACACACACACACACACACACACACACACACACACACACACACACACACACACACACACACATTCAATCCATATTAATTGATTTATTATATAAGTCTTCATCACTTCTCATTTCTCAGTTCATACTCCTTAATAACCCATAACTGCAATAATCATTCCTGAAAGAATAAGTTATAACATCAACAATTCAAAATGATTTACAGTAAGATTTCCTTGTACTAGAAAAGAACAACCTTTCTTTGGTCTAGGTGCTGTGTCACTTGTATAGAGAAAAGGCAAGAAAAGCATACACAGGCACTATAAATTATACAACAGGCTGTTCAGTTTTGTACTTCATGATATCAATGACATATCCAGCAAAGTATGTTCTACTGAAGTAGATATAAACCTTTAAGTACTGAAATGATTATATGTGCGATGATATGAAGTAATGGCAGCTATGCCAGAGAGAGTAGGGCAGTGCATGTGTTTTTGGTGTTATTTTACATTCCTGCATGATTACTGGTGCTGCTTTCTGCTTTTGGTGTTGTTCTACATGCCTTCTTGATTTGTGGTGCTGCTTTTTGTTTTTGGTGTTATTCTACATGTCTTCATGGTTAGTGGTATTCCTTTTTGTGTTTGGTGTTATTCTACATGCCTTCATTGTTGCTAGTGCTGCTTTTGTTTTTGGTGTTATTTTACATTCCTGCATGATTACTGATGCTGCTTTCTGTTTTTGGTGTTGTTCTACATGCCTTCTTGATTTGTGGTGCTGCTTTTTGTGCTTGGTGTTATTCTACATGCCTTTGTGGTTGCTGGCGCTTCTTTTTGGGTTTGCTATTATTGTACATGCCTTCATGATTGCCAGTGCTACTTTTTGTGTTTGTTGATATTCTACATCCCTTCATGATTGCTGGGGCTACTTTTGGTTTTCAGTGTTATTCTATAGGTGTTTGTGATTGCTGGTGCTTTTTTCTGTTTCCATTATTATTCTACATGCCTTCATGATTACTGGTGCTGCTCTTTGGTTTTGGTGATATTTTACATGCCTTTGTGATCACCAGTGCTGCTTTTGTTTTTGGTGTTATTCTTCATACCTTTATGATTACTGGTGCTGAGTTTTTTCTGTTTTTGTTGTTACTCTTCATGTCTTTGTCATGTATTTGTGAATGCTGTTACCCCTTTTTGTTTCTAGTGTTATTCTACATGCCTTTATGATCACCTATGCTATTTTTTTGTTTTTGGTGAGATTCTACATGATTTCATGATTACAGGTGCAACTTTTTGTTTTTGGTGTTATTCTGCATCTTCATGATTGTTTTTGCTCCTTTTTGTTTTTGGTGACATTCAATAGTTGTTATTCTACATGATTTCATGATTACTGATGCTACTTTTTTGGTGTTATTCTACATGCTTTCCTGATTATTGGTGCTACTTTTTGTTTTTGGTGATATTCTGCATGCCTTTATAATCACTGGTTTTACTTTTTGTGTTTGGTATTGTTCTACATGCCTTCATGATTGCCAGTGCTCCTTTTGCTTTTGGTGTTATTCTACAGGCCTTCATGTTTACTGTGGCTGCTTTTTGTTTTTGGTGTTATTCTACATGCCTTCTTGATTAGTGGTACTACTTTTTGTGTTTGGCTTTATGCTACATGCCTTTGTGATTCCTGATCATGCTTTGTGTTTTTCGTGTTATTCTACATGCCTTCATGATTATTGATGCTGCTTTTGTTTTCCATGTTACTCTATATGCCTTCATGATTGCTGGTGCTACTTTTTGTTTTTGGTGTTATTCTACATGCTGTTATGCTACATGCCTTTGTGATTCCTGATCTTGCTTTGTGATTTTGGTGTTATTCTACATGCCTTCATGATTATTGATGCTGCTTTTGTTTTCCATGTTACTCTATATGCCTTCATGATTGCTGATGCTGCTTTTTGTTTTTGGTGTTATTCTACATGCCTTTGTGATCACCAGTGTTGCCTTTTATTTTTGGTGTTATACTTTACTTGCCTTTATGATGGCTGTTGCTACTTTTTGTAAAACAATTAGTCATCTATCTTAATAGTCTTTAAAATTCTTCAGTAATAATAAACTAGATTAACTTAGCTTCTAAAGTGTTAAAGCAAGACCCCATCCTTTCCAGTACTTTGGCAGTATCCCTAATGTATTATTCTCAAGCACAGTTTCTTGCAAGAAAATTATCAAAACTCTATGTTGTTTAATCTGCTCTATAATTGCTGCTCATTTATGAGGTGATCTTTATCTGTCACAATCTGTCTGAGACACGTGACCTCAAATCAACAAAGACTCAATATTCTGTAGCATTTATCCTGTATGTATCTAAATCTTCTTCTACAGAATCATTTATTTCTCGTTAACAAAATACCTAAAGCTTTACACATTTCTTGCACATGATAAATGATCAAATAAGTATAGCAGATAATGGAAAACTCTTCCCACTAAAAAAGAATTCACTACAACTGTGTGAAGTGAGGCACCAGAAAATGTTACATACAGATCCTACTCTGTAGACAACAATGAAGAAAGTGTGAGGAACATTTATCTAAAGTGAGACACCATTCCCTGAACAAATTATTACATAGCACAGCTGCAATGAGAATACCTTTCTATCTCTTTCTCGCTCCCTCTCTCTCTCTTTCACACTCTCTCTCTCTCTCATACACACACACACACACACACACACACACACACACACACACACACACACACACACACACACACACATGCAAGCCATATTAATTGATTTATTATATAAGTGCTCATCCCTCCTCATTCCTTAATTCATCCTCCTTAATAACCCATAACTGCAATAATAATTCCTGAAAAAAATTAGTTATAAGATCAATAATTCAAAATGATTTACAGTAAGATTTCCTTGTACTAGAAAAGAACAACCTTTCTTTGGTCTAGGTGCTGTGTCAATTGTATACAAAAAAGGCAAAAAAAGCAAACGCAGGCACTATAAGTTATACAACAGGCTGTTCAGTCTTGTACTTCATGATATCAATGACATATCCAGCAAAGTATGTTCTACTGAAGTAGATATAAAACTTTAAGCACTGAAATGATGATACTTGTGATGATATGAAGTAATGCCAGCTATTCCAGAGAGAGTAGGGCAGTGCATATGTAACATATGTTAGCATAGCGAGCTGGAGTTTTGTAAAGAATTTTATATCATTTGTTTATCAAACTGATTTGTATGGATGGTTGTGTTAAAATGTATTTGTAAAGCTCCTTGTGTTAAAACTGTATCAACAGTGGGTCCTGCTGGACAGAAAAGAAATATACATTTATATTGGACTGTACTGCTGTAACTGAGGAAATATATATATGTTAACAGAGGATGCTTGAATGGAAGGGATTGAGCTCAGCCCAGCTTACCTTAAGAAAAATAGTTTGAAATTAAATTACTTTTTTTAGGCCATACAGATTTGATATCACAGGCCTGAATGCAGCCAGAGATGCAATGTCTGGTCTGGCATCCTGCTCTTATTGTCCTTAGTGGTGTGTGAACTAATTGTTTCCCAGGGGTGCCAGAGAATGTCTGGTTGGTCTCTACAAGAAGGGCAAAAATAGTGGAATTGTTTTACAAACTCCAGATGCCTTAGCAAAGCTCTAGGTGTGTATTGTGACATACCTGTGCTAAATTCTAGTTCAGCTTCTAGTCATGGGTAGGCTGGCAGCCACCAAGTCAGGTGACAAGAAGTGGTGTCATTCCATAGCCAGCAGTGAAATTATTTTAAGTATTAGTGAGAAATGTGATAGTGACACTCTGCACTCTGTCTTGCACATGACAACAAGACCTCTCACCCATTTCATCTTGCCTTGTTTTAGTAAGTAACAAGGAAATTGTAATTCTTCAGTTAGGAATATAGTGAGATTAGCTAAAATTATTTTTTTTGTATATGTCTGAGCCTTTCCATCTGTGTTGTTACTTTTTATATTTTCTGTGAAATTAAACTATGGTATTTATTGTAAATAGTTATTCAGTATTTTCATTTTTTCTATTTTATTATTTATTATTAAATATATCTAGACATTTCATTGTGGATGGTCTTTTAGAAAATAGTTTAACATTGGAAAGCAGCTACATTTATTTGGTAGCATTGTAAGCTTCATGCTCCCTAAAGTCTTGCTGCTTGGCTTGCAAACATTACGATTATGATGAGTATTAATTTTACTAACAGTAATTGGGTACCTTGGTAAGAGCCTTAAAGTAGCTGGCTGGAGGCAATAAATCTACCTTATAGTCTGGGTAGAGGGGGCATAGCTAGTAAATCTGTGCTAGCCTTTCCCAAGTGTGTGTGTGAAAATCAAATCTCAAAGAGTGTTTGTGTCAGCTACTTGGAACAGGGGCACACAGCACTGGTTAACATTCCCCACCAGTGTCAGTGGGGAGATTGAGACCCCTTGATTACTGGCCCAGAGGGGGATGTCACAATATAAATATAACAATTTATCGTCATACTGTTGAAATGAAAAGACTAACTACATACAGAATCACATATGCACTGTTAAACCACTGTCTAGCAATGTTATGCCATGAATTTCAAAATGTTGGCACCTTGAAACCCAAGTCATACAACAATGCAGACAGGGTAATTAGAAATAAGACTTCACAATGTGTTAGTTCTACTTTCCAGAAGTTAGCCTGGCTGACCTACATGGATGCAGTGTTACAGATATGAAATGTACTCTTGCTGCCTCTCTTTATTGCATTTTCTTCTGTGATAGATAATTCCTCCTATGGATGGATCAGGGGCATAAAATCCATTTATGTTGTAACATTATCATCTGTCTCCTCTTCCTCCTGTGGTGGAACACACCTGTTATTAGGTGTGCCAAAAAATGGTGCCTGGCTCTGCTCTGTAACTGGTTACCTTTAATAATTTGCATTCTATCCTATAAATTGTTCCCTTTTTAATTTATAGGGATTTAATGGGGAAGGTAACTACTGGTCTGTCCTCTTCTCAATAAACACATGGGTTTGGTTTGTTGTCTGATTTTTCTCAGTTTATTTTTCATTCTTTGCTATTAAACTGTATTATCCAGCAAAGCTGCTGCTGTTTGTTATGGAACTGTGTAGGTGATTATTCTGCTAGATATATAATGAAACTGTGAACTTTACTTGAATCTAGATTCACATATCAGAGGGGACTATCATATTACTAGCACAGATGCTCAGAAGTCAGTCAAAATTCTTACAATGCACCCAGCAATTTTAGCTTCACTGGCCAGCTATCTAGCACACTTAATCTTTATTATTATAGTCCAGGAATCAGATGACAAACTGCCAAGGAAAACTGCTGCCTTTTGTTTTTTGCATTATTCTGCATGCCTTTGTGATTGCTGTTGCTGCTTTTCATTTTGGTGTTATTTTACATGCCTTCTTGATTACCTGTGCTGCTTTTTGTTTTCAGTGTTATTCTACATGCCTTCATGTTTCTGGTGCTACTTTTGTTTTTGGTGTTATTCTACATGGCTCTGTGATTTCTGGTGCTGTTTTTTGTGTTATTCTACATACATTCTTGATTGCCATTGCTGCCTCTTGTTTTTGGTGTTATTTTACATGCCTTTGTGATTACCAATGGTGCTTTTTTGGTGATATTCTACATGCCTTCATGATTATTGGTGCTGCTTTTTCTTTTAGCTGTTATTCTATGTGCCTTTGTGGTTGCTGGTGCTCCTTTTTGTGTTTGGTGTTATTCTACATGTTTTTGCGATTACTGTTGCTACTTTTTGTTTTCAGTGTTATTCTTCATGTTTTTGTGATTACCAGTTCTACTTTTTTGTTTCTGGTGTTATTCTACATGCCTTTGTGATTACTGGGCTACTTTCTGTTTTCAGTGTTACTCTACATGCTTTTTGGTGTTATTCTACATGCCTTCTTGATTACCCGTGTTTCTTTTTTGTTTTGGGTGTTATTTTACATGCCTTTGTGATTAGCGGTGTTGCTTTTTTTGGTGATACTCTATATCCCTTCATGGTTACTGGTGCTATTTTTTGTTTACAGTGTTATTCTACATGCCTTCATGGTTGCTGGTGCTGCTTTTTCTGTTAGGTGTTATTCTACATGTCTTCATGATTAACAGTGCTGCTTTTTGGTGATATTCTACATGCATTCATAATTACCAGTGTCACCTTTTGTTTTAGGTGTTATTCTATGTACCTTTGTAATTGCTGGTGTTGCTTTTCATGTTTGGTGTTATGCTACATACCTTTGTGATTGCTGGTGCTGCTTTTTGGGTTTGCTGTTATTCTACATGCCTTCATGATTGCCAGTGTTTTTTTGTGTTTGGTGATATTCTACATCCCTTCATGATTGCCAGTGCTACTTTTTTTTGGTGTTATTCTACATGCCTTTGTGATTACTGGTGCTGCTTTTTTTGGTATTGTTGTACATGTCTTCATAATTGCTGTTGCTGCTTTTTGTTTTTGGTGATATTCAAAATACCTTCTTGATTACTGTTGCTGCTTTCTGTGTTTTGTGTTATTCTACATTTTTTTGTGATTGCCAGGCTACATACTGTTTTCATTGTTATTTTACATACTTTCATGATTACCAGTGCTACTTTTTGTGTTTGGTGATATTCTGCATGCCTTCATGATTACTGGTATTCCTTTTTGTGTTTGGTGTTATTCTATATGCCTTCACTATTGCTAGTGGTGCTTTTGTTTTTGGTGTTACTCTACATTTCTGCATGATTCCTGGTGCTGCTTTTTGTTTTTGGTGTTTTTCTACATGCCTTCTTGATTTTTGGTGCTGTTTTTGTGTTTGGAGTTATTCTACAGCCCTTTGTGGCTACTGAATTTTGGGTTTGTTGTTATTGTACATGCCTTCATGATTGTCAGTGCTACTTTTTGTGTTTGTTGATATTCTACATCCCTTCATGATTGCAGGGGCTACTTATTGTTTTCAGTGTTATTCTATATGCATTTCTGATTGCTGGTGCTATTTTCTGTTTTCATTATTCTACATGCCTTCATGATTACTGGTCCTGCTCTTTGGTTTTGGTGTTACTCTACATGCCTTTGTGATCACCGGTGCTGCTTTTGTTTTGGTGTTATTCTACATGCCTTTGTGATTACTGGTGCTTATTTTTGTTTGTTTTTGGTGTTACTCTTCATGCCTTTGTCATGTTTTTGTGATTGCTGGCACCCATTTTTGTTTTTAGTGTTATTCTACATGCTTTTATGATTACCTGTGCTACTTTTGTTTGCTCTTGGTGATATTCTACATGCCTTCATGATTACTCATGCTACTTTTTGTTTTTGGTGTTATTCTACATGTCATCATGATTACTGGTGGTGCTTTTTTGGTGTTATTCTACATCTTCATGATTCCTGTTGCTGCTGTTTGTTTTAGGTGATATTAAATATGCCTTCTTGATTACTGTTGCTACTTTTTGTGTGTTGTGCTATTCTACATTTCTTTCTGATTGCTGGGCTACTTTCTGTTTTCGGTGTTATTTTACATGCTTTCATGATTACTGGTGCTACTTTTTGTTTTTGGTGATATTCTGCATGGCATCATAATCACTGGTGTTACTTTTTGTGTTTGGTATTATTCTACATGCCTTCATGATTGCCAGTGCTGCTTTTACTTTTGGTGTTATTCTACATGCCTTCATGATTACTGGTGCTTATTTTTGTGTTTGGTGTTATTCTATATGTCTTTGTGCTTGCTAGTCTTGCTTTTTGGTTTTAACGTTATTCTATATGCCTTCATGATTACTGATGCTGCTTTTGTTTTCCATGTTACTCTACATGCCTTTGTGATTGCTTGTGCTACTTTTTGTTTTTGGTGTTATTTTACATGCCTTTGTGATCACTGGTGCTGCCTTTTATTTTTGGTGTTATTCTTCATGCATTCATGATTACTGGTACTGCTTTTTGTTTTGCTATTATTCTTCATGCCTTCATGATTGCTGATGTTACTTTTTTGTTTTTGATATTATTCTACTTACTGTTTTCATTGTTATTTTACATACTTTTATGATTACCAGTTCTACTTTTTGTGTTTGGTGATATTCTGCATGCCTTCATGATTACTGGTGTTCCTTTTTGTGTTTGGTGTTATTCTATATGCCTTCACTATTGCTAGTGCTGCTTTTGTTTTTGGTGTTACTCTACATTCCTGCATGATTACTGGTGCTGCTTTTTGTTTTTGGTGTTGTTCTAAATGCCTTCTTGATTTTTGGTGCAGTTTTTTGTGTTTGGAGATTTTCTACATGCCTTTGTGGCTGCTGCATTTTGGGGTTGTTGTTATTGTACATGCCTTCATGATTGCCAGTGCTACTTTTTGTGTTTGTTGATATTCTACATCCCTTCGTGATTTCAGGGGCTACTTACTGTTTTCAGTGTTATTCTATATGCATTTGTGATTGCTGGTGCTATTTTCTGTTTTCATTATTCTACAAGCCTTCATGATTACTGGTCCTGCTCTTTGGTTTTGGTGTTACTCTACATGCATTTGTGATCACTGGTGCTGCTTTTGTATTTGTTGTTATTTTACATGCCTTTGTGATTACTGGTGCTGATTTTTTTTGTTTGTTTTTGGTGTTACTCTTCATGCCTTTGTCATGTTTTTGTGATTGCTGGTACCCATTTTTGTTTTTAGTGTTATTCTACATGCCTTTATGATTACCTGTGCTACTTTTGTTTGCTCTTGGTGATATTCTACATGCCTTCATGATTACTCATGCAACTTTTTGTTTTTGGTGTTATTCTACATGTCTTCATGATTACTCATGGTGCTTTTTTAGTGTTCTTCTACATCTTCATGATTCCTGTTGCTGCTTTTTTTTTTTGGTGATATTCAATATCCCTTCTTGATTACTGTTGCTACTTTCTGTGTATTCTGCTATTATACATTTCTTTCTGATTGCTGGTCTACTTTCTGTTTTTGGTGTTATTCTACATGCTTTCATGATTACAGGTGCTACTTTTTGTTTTTGGTGATATTCTGCATGGCAACATAATCACTGGTGCTACTTTTTGTGTTTGGTATCATTCTACATGCCTTAATGATTGCCAGTGCTGCTTTTGCTTTTGGTGTTATTCGACATGCCTTCGTGATTACCGGTGCTGCTTTTTGTGTTTAGTGTTATTATATATGTCTTTGTGATTGCTAGTCTTGCTTTTTGGTTTTAACGTTATTCTATATGCCTTCATGATTACTGATGCTGCTTTTGTTTTCCATGTTACTCTACATGCCTTTGTGATTGCTTGTGCTACTTTTTGTTTTTGGTGTTATTTTACATGCCTTTGTGATCACTGGTGCTGCCTTTTATTTTTGGTGTTATTCTTCATGCATTCATGATTACTGGTACTGCTTTTTGTTTTGCTATTATTCTTCATGCCTTCATGATTGCTGATGTTACTTTTTTGTTTTTGACATTATTCTACATGCCTTCATGATTATCTGTGCTGATATTTGTTTTTGGTATAATTCTTCATACCTTTGAGGTTGCTGGTGTTGCATTTTTGTTTTTGGTGTTATTCTTCATGCCTTCTTAATTAATGGTGTTGCTTTTTGTTTATGATGTTATTTTACACACCTTTGTGATTACTGACACTGCTTTTTATATTTGGTGATATTCTCCATGCTTTCATGTTTGCTGTTGCTGCTTTTTGTTTTTAGTGTCTTTCCACAAGTATATTTGATTACACATGCTTATTTTTGCTTTTGGTATTATTCTACATGCCTTTGTAATCACCAGTTCTGCCTTTTATTTTTGGTGTTATTCTACATGCCTTCATGATTACCAGTGCTGCTTTTTGTGTTTGGTGTTATTCTACATGTCTTTGTGCTTGCTGATGCTACTTTTTTGTTTTTGGAGTTATTATACATGCCTTCACGATTACTTGTGCTGATTTTTGTTTTTGTTGATATTCTACATGCTTTCTTGTTTGCGGGTGATACTTTTTTTTGTGTTACTTTGCCTGCTTTTATGATTGCTGTTGCTACTTTTTGTTTTTGATGTAACTCTATATGCCTTTGTGATCACCGGTGTTGCCTTTTGTTTTTAGTTTTACTCTACATGATTTCATAATTACCAGGGCTGCTTTTTTGTTTTTGGTATTATTCTTCATACCTTTGAGATTGTTGGTGCTGCATTTTTGTTTTTGTTGTTATTCTACATGCCTTCATGACTACCTGTGCCGATGTTTGTTTTTGGTGTTATTTTACATGCCTTTATTATTACTGGTGCTGCCTTTTTTTGTGATATTCTACATCCCTTCATGATTATTGTGCTACTTTTTGTTTATGGTGTTGTTCTACATGCCTGCATGATTACTTGTGGTACTTTTTTCCAGTGTTATTCTACATGCCTTTGTGATTAGAAGTGCTGATTTTTGTTTTTGGTGTTATTCTATATCCCTTCTTGATTACAAGCACTGCTTTTTATATTTGATGGTATTTTACATGCTTTCATGTTTGCTGGTGCTGCTTTTTGTTTTCAGTGTTACTCCACATGTCTGTTCCATTACCCATGCTGCTTTTTGTTTTTGGTGTTATTCTACATGTCTTCATGGTTAGTGGTATTCCTTTTTGTGTTTGGTGTTATTCTACATGCCTTCATTATTGCTAGTGCTACTTTTGTTTTAGGTGTTACTTTACATTCCTGTATGATTACTGGTGCTGCTTTCTGTTTTTGGTGTTGTTCTACATGCCTTCTTGTTTTTTGGTGCTGCTTTTTGTGCTTGGTGTTATTCTACATGCCTTTGTGGTTGATGGTGCTTCTTTTGGGGTTTGCTATTATTGTACATGTCTTCATGATTGCCAGTGCTACTTTTTGTGTTTGTTGATATTCTACATCCCTTCATGATTGCCAGGACTAGTTTGTCTTTTCAGGGTTATTCTATATGCCTTTGTGATTGCTGGTGTTATTTTCTGTTTCCATTTTTATTCTGCATGCCTTCATGATTACTGTTGCTGCTGTTTGGTTTTGGTGTTATTCTACATGCCTTTTTGATCACCAGTGCTGCTTTTGTTTTTGGTGTTATTTTGCATGTGTTTATGATTAGTGGTGCTAATTCTATTCTGTTTTTGTTGTTACTCTTTGTGTCTTTGCAATGTATTTTTGAATGCTGGTACCCCTTTTTTTCTTGTGTTATTTTACATGCCTTTATGATCAACTATGCTAATGTTTTTGTTTTTGGTGATATTCTACATGATTTCATGATTACAGGTGCTGTTTTTTTGTTTTGGTGTTATTCTATATGCCTTCATGATTACTGGTTCTGCTTTTTTTGGTGTTATTCTACAGCTTCATTATTAATGTTGCTGCTTTTTGTTTTTGGCGGTATTCAGTATGCCTTCTTGGTTACCATTGCTTCCTTTTATTCTACATTTCTTTGTGATTGCCGGGCTACTTTCTGTTTTTGGTATTATTCTACATGCTTTCATGATTACCGGTGCTACTTTTTGTTTTTGGTGTTATTCTACATGCCTTCAAGATTATTGATGCTGCTTTTGTTTTCTATGTTACTCTACATGCCTTTATGATTGCTGGTGCTACTTTTTGTTTTTGGTGTTATTCTACATGGCTCTGTGATCACCAGTGCTGCTTTTTACTTTTGGTGTTATTCTACATGCCTTTGTGATTATCAGTGCTGCTTTTTGTTTTTGATATTATTCTTCATGCCTTTGTGATTTCTGATGCTACTTTTTTGTTTTTGATGTTATTCTATATGCCTTCATGATTACCTGTGCTGCTTTTTTGTTTTTGTTGATATTCTACATGCTTTCATGATTTCTGATTTTGGTGTCACTTTACCTCCCTTTATGATTGATGTTGTTACTTTTTGTTTATGATGTTACTCTATATACCTCTGTGATCACCGGTGTTACCTTTTTGTTTTTAATGTTATTCTACATGATTTCATAATAACTGGTGCTGCTTTTTTGTTTTTTGACATTGTCATTGCTGCATTTTTGTTTTTAGTGTTATTTTACATGCCTTCATGACTACCTGTGCTGATGTTTGGGTTTGATGTTATTTTACATGCCTTTATTATAACTGGTGCTGCTTTTTTGTGATATTTTACATGCCTTCATGATTATCGGCACTACTTTTTGTTTATGGTGTTCTACATGCCTGCATGATTACTGGTGGGACTATTTGTTTCCAGTGTTAATTCTACATGCCTTTGTGATTAGAAGTGCTGATGTTTGTTTTTTGGTGTTATTCTATATGCCTTCTTGGTTATTCCTGCTACTTTTTGTTTTTTGGTGTTATTCTTCATGCCTTCTTGATTACCACCACTGCTTTTTATATTTGGTGATATTCTACATGCTTTCATGTTTGTTGCTGCTGCTTTTTGTTTTCAGTGTTACTCCACATGTCTGTATGATTACCCATGCTGCTTTTTGTTTTTGGTGTTATTCTACATGTCTTCATGAATAATTGTGCTGCTTTTTGTTTCTGGTGTCATTCTACATGCCTTCTTGATTATGTGTACTGATTTTTGTTTCTGATGTTAGTCTATATGTCTTTGTAATTAGAAGTTTGTTTCTGGTGTTATTTTATATACCTTCTTGATTACTGGTACTAATATTTTCTGGTGTTATTCTACATGTCTTCTTGATCGGTGGTTCTGCTTTTTGTTTTTGGTGTTATTTTACATGTCTTTGTGATTACAGGTGTTGCTCTTTATGTTTGTTAATATTCTATATGCCTTCTTGATTGCCTGTGCTGCTTTTTGTTTTTGTTTTTATTCTACATGCCTTCATGATTACCAGTGCTGCTTTTTGTTTTTGGTATTATTCTTCATGCCTTTGTGATTGCTGATGCTGCTTTTTTGTTGCTGGTGTTATTCTACATGCCTTTCTGATTTCATGTGCTGCTTTTTTGTTTTTGTTGATATCCTACATGTTTTTGCGATCATCTGTGCTGCTTTTTTGTTTTTGTTGATATTCTACATGCTTTCATGATTGCTGGTGCTACTTTTTGTTTCTGCTGTTACTCTACACATCTTTGTGATCACCAGTGGTGGCTTTTGATTTTAACATTATTCTACATGCCTTCATAATTACTGGTGCTGCTTTTTGTTTTTGGTATTATTCTTCATACCATTGAGATTGCTGTTGTTGCTTTTTTGGTGTTATTCTACATGCCTTCATGAGTACCTGTGCTTCTCTTTGTTTTTGGTGTTATTTTACATGCATTTATAATTACTGGTCCTGCTTTTTTGTGATATTCTACATACCTTCACGATTATCAGCACTACTTTTTGTTTATGGTGTTATTCTACATGCCTGCATGATTACTGGTGGTACTTTCTGTTTCCATTGTTACTCTACTTGCCTTTCTGGTTAGAGGTGCTGATTTTTGTTGTTGGTGTTATTTTACATGCCTACTTGATTACTGCTGCTTTTTGTTTTTTATGTTACTCTTCATGCTTTATTGAGAACTGGTGCTGCTTTTTGATTTTAGTATTAATTTAAATGCCTCTGTGATTACCAGCACTGCTTTTTATATTTGGTGATCTTCTACATGCTTTCATATTTGTTGGTGCTGCTTTTTGTTTTCAACATTATTTCATATGTCTATTGGATTACCCATGCTACTTTTTGTTTTTGGTGTTATTCTACATGTCTTCATGATTAGTGCTGCTGCTAATGTGATTACCAGCACTGCTTTTTATATTTGGTGATATTCTACATGCTTTCATATTTGTTGGCACTGCTTTTTGTTTTCAGTGTTATTCCATATGTCTGTTGGATTGTCCATGCTACTTTTTGTTTTTATTCTACATGTCTTTGTGATTACTGGTGCTGCTTTTTGTTTCTGGTGTCATTCTACATGCCTGGTTGATTATTTGTGCTGCTTTTTCTTTTGGTGTTATTCTATGTGTCTGTTATTAGAGGTGATGATTTTTTTTCTGGTGTTATTCTATATGCCTCCTTGATTACTGGTACTGCTTTTTTATTTTTGATGTTATTCTACATGTCTTTGTGATTAATGGTTTTGCTTTCTGTTTTTGGTGTTATTTTACATGTCTTTGTGATTACATGTGTTGCTCTTTATGTTTAGTGATATTCTACGTGCCTTCTTGATTGCCAGTGCTGCTTTTTGTTATCAGTTTTATTCTACATGTTTATGATTTTTGTTGCTACTTTGTGTGTTTACTGTTATTCTACATGCGTTCATGATAATTGGGGCTGTTTTTAGTTTTTGCTGTTTTTCTACATGCCTTTGTGATTATTAATGCTGCCTGCTTTTGGTGTTATTTTACAAGACGTTATAATTTCTGGTGCTGCTTTTTACTTTTGGTTTTATTCTAAAATCTTCATGATTACCTGTGCTGCTTTTTTTGTTTTTGGTGTTATTCTGCATGCCCTCATTATTACCAGTGCTGCTTTTTGTTTTTGAGGTTATTCTTCATGTCTTTGTGAGTGCTGGTGTTGCTTTTTGTTTCTGGTGATATTCTACCTACCTTTATGATTACTTGTGCTGCTTTTTTGTTTTTGGTATTATTCTATATGCCTTTGTGATCATCGATGCTTCCTTTTATTTTTCGTGTTATTCTACTTGCCTTCATGATTATCAGTGCTGCTTTTTGTTTTGGTATTATTCTTTATGGCCTTGTGATTGCTGATGATGCTTTTTTGTTGTTGGTGTTATTCTACATGCCTTCCTGATTACCTGTGCTGCTTTTTTGTTTTTGTTGATATCTTACATGCTTTCATGAGTACCTGTGCTGCTTTTTTGTTTATTTTGACATCCTACATGCTTTCATGACTACCTGTGCTGCTTTTTTGTTTTTGTTGTTATTCTACATGCTTTCATGATTGCTGGTACTACTGTTTTGGTGTTACTTTACTTGCCTTTATGATTGCTGGTGCTACTTTTTGTTTTTGGTGTTAATCTACACACCTTTGTGATCACCAGTGGTGCTTTTTGTTTTTAGTGTTATTCCATTCATAATTACTGTTGCTTTTTGTTTTTGGTATTATTTTTCATGCCATTGAGATTGCTGGTGTTGCTTTTTTGGTGTTCATAGGTTGGTACTAGGCTATTGACCCTAGGGCCTATACAAGCCTAGCCATACAAATTCCCTTGGCTATTTCTTCACACAGGTTTTACTTCCCTGGACCCTTGTCTAGCAGGGCAACTGATGTGATCCCCGGGGTGAATTTCCTATCTTGCATCCAATTATCAAGGTTCCTTTTGAATAGGGCCAAAGAGGTGCTCTGCTTGACATGTATGGGCAGTCTATTCCAGAGTCTCTGGGTCAGGAACCTATCCCTCCAGCATGTTTTGTTCACTGTGATAACAAGGTTTAGATCCCTGGAGCATGTGTCTCTGAGGGATTGGGATTTCTTTAAGTGTAGCATGTCCAACAGCTCTATTTTTGACATGGCTTTGTATGTTAAGCAGAGCTTGCCTCTGAGTATATGATATGCGACAGAGTATAGGTGGAGTTTTTTTAGATGGTCAGCATAGAGCATCTGCTTTAGGCCTGTGATTCTTTTAGTGAGGTATTTCTGCGGCCTTTCCAGTTGCTGCAGATGTCTTGAGAGGTACATACCAAATGGGGCATTGTATTCTATAATGGGTCTAATGAGGGATGAGTACAGTGGAACAATGACCTCCTTTTTTTCTGGATGAAAAGCCCTTAGTGATGAGGTGTGCCACATAGAAGGATTTCCTGACTGTTGTGGCGGTGTGGTTATAGAAATTTCGACCACTGTCCACCTGTGTCCCTAAGTCTCTTATCACACTTTCAGTGTTTAGTGTACTGCTACCTATGTGGTAATTCATGGGTACATGGTTTTTCCCAAAGGGGATCACTATACATTTCTTGGCATTGAGCTTGAGCCCATGGCTCTGGCACCAAACATCTGTTTCTGTAAGGCCCTTTTGTACAGTATCCACATCATTTGGGGATTTAATAATGGCTCCCAGTTTGCAGTCATCTGTAACCTTTGTTAGCCAGAGTCCCTTAGTGCTGGCCTGTACTTCAGAGAAGTAGATGCCAAACAAGAGTGGTCCGAGGACTGAACCCTGAGGTACTCCACTTGTCACTTTTCTCTTGTCTGGAGCTGGATTTGTATTATTCCACATGCCTTGTTTTTGGTGTTATTTTGCATGCCTCTAGGATTACTGGTGTTGCCTTTTTGTTTTTTGTGATATTCTACATGCCTGCATTATTATCGGCACTACTTTTTGTTTATGGTGTTATTCCACATGCCTGCATAATTGCTGGTGGTACTTTTTTTGTTTTCAGCATTATTCTACATGCCTTTGTGGTTAAAGGTGCTGATTTTTGTTCTTGGTGTTATTCTATATGTCTTCTTGATTGCTGCTGCTTTTTGTTTTTGGTGTTATTCTTCATACTTTCTTGATTAATGGTGCTGCTTTTTGTTTTTGGCACTATTTTATATGTCTTTGTGATTACTGCCACTGCTTTTTATATTTGGTGACATTCTATATGCTTTATTGTTTGGTGGTGCTGTTTTTTGTTTTCAGTGTTATTCCACATGTCTTTTAGCTTACCCATGCTACTTTTTGTTTTTGGTGTAATTCTACATGTCTTCATGATTAGCGGTGCTGCTTTTTGTTTCTGGTGTCATTTTAATTGCCTTCTTATTTTTTTGAGCTGCTTTTTGTTTTTGGTGTTATTCTACATGTCTGTGATTAGAGGTGATGATTTTTTGTTTCTGGTGTTATTCTATATGCCTTCTTGATTACTGGTACTGATTTTTATTTTTGATGTTATTCTACATGTCTTCTTGATTAATTTCTGCTTTTTGTTTCTGGTGTTATTTTACATGCCTTTGTGATTACCAGTGTTGCTCTTCATGTTTGGTGATATTCTACTTACCTTCTTGATTGCCAGTGCTGCTTTTTGTTTTTGGGTTTATTCTTTACATGTCTGTGATTTTTGGTGCTACTTTTTGTGTTCACTGTTATTCTACATGCCTTCGTGTTAACTGGTGCTGCTTTTTGTTTTTGGTGTTTTTCTACATGCCTTGATGACAGGTGGTGCTTTTTGTTTTTCATGTTATTCTACATCTCTTCCTGATTGTTGTTGCTACTCTTTTTGTTGCTAATCTACATGCTTTCTTGATTATTGGTGTTGCTTTTTGTTTTTGGTGTAATTCTGCATGCCTTTTTGATTATTGTCGCTGCTTTTAGTTGTCAATGTTATTCTACATGCCTTCATGATTATGAGTGCTACTGTTTGTTTTTGGTGTTGTTATATAAGCCTTTTTTTATTTGGTGTTATTCTACATGTCTTCTTCATTACTTGGGCTTCTTTTTGTGTTTCGTGTTACTCCACAAGTCTGTGTGATTACCGGTGCTGAATTTTGCTTTTGGTGTTATTCTACATGTCTTCATAATTACTGGAGCTGCTTTTCTGGTGTTATTTTACACGTCTTTGTGATTAGTGGTGCTGATTTTCATTTTTGGTGTTACTCTGTGTGCCTTCTTAATTACTGGTGCTGCTTTTTGTTTTTGGTGTTATTCTACATGCCTTGTTGATTACTGGTGCTGCTTTTTTGAAGTTATTTTACAAGCCTTTGTGATTGCCAGTGGTGCTTTTTGTGTTTTGGTGTTACTCTACATGCCTTCATAATTACCACTGCTACTTTTTGTTTTTGGTGTTATTCTACATGTATTTGTGACTGCTGCTGCTGCTAATGTTTGCTTTATTTGCCATTCTACATGTTTTCATCATTACAGGTGCTGCTTTTTGTTGTTGGTGTTTTTCTACATGCCTTCATGATTATCAGTACAGCCTGTTTTTTGATGTTATTTTACATGCTGCTTTTTGTTTTTGGTGCTATTCTACATGACTTTGTGATGGCTCATGCTGCTTTTTGTTTTCACTGTTATTCTACATGACTTCATGACTACTAGTGCTGCTTTTTGTTTTTTTGGCATTAATCTATGTGCTTTTTTTATTAGTAGTGCTGCTTTTTGTGTTTGGTGTTATTCTACATGTCTTCGTGATTGCTGGTTATGCTTTTTGTTATTTTTATAAGCCTCCATGATTACAGGTGCTGCTTTTGTTTTCGGTGTTATTTACATGCCTTCATGATTGCCGGTGCTACTTTTTGTTTTTGGTGTTATTCTACATGCCTTTTGATCACAAGTACAGTCTTTTGTTTTTAGTGTTATTCTGCATGCCTTCATTATGCTTTTTTTTAGTATTATTCTTCATGCATTTGTGACTGTTGGTGCTTCTTTCTTATTTTTGGTGGTATTCCACATGATTTCATGATTGCCTATGCAATTTTTTCTGTATTTTGTGATATTCTACATGCCTTTATGATTACCAGTCATGCTTTCTGTTTTTGGTGTTATTCTACATGCCTGCACAATTTCTGGT